>NC_092875.1:405551738-405676738 GCF_028372415.1 Notamacropus eugenii | reverse complement strand
CTCCAGCTCATTTTATGGATGAGGAAACTGAGGCAAACAGGGTTAAGTGACTTGCCCAGGGTCACACAACTAGGAAGTGTTTGAAGACAGATTTGAACTCAGAAAGATGTCTTTCTGATTTCAGGCAATTGGGCACCTAACTGCCATATACATATACACATACACATATGCACACACATATGCACACAAATGTACATATACATATATACACACATATGTGTGTATGCATACTTTCTCTAATTTCTGTTTTGCTACTGATTTGTATACATGAGTTTTCTCGGCTAATTGCTATATGTATGCTCCTTGTGGAACCTAGAATTTGGTAGAAAAAGGCTCAAGATTCAGATATAGAATTTGACATCCTACTTCCTCCAGAAAGAAACAGCAATCAGAAATTAGCTTGAGCCTAATCACTTTCCCTAGACCAGGGCTTCTTAAACTTTTTCCATCCATGAACCCTTTCCACGTTTCGGCAGTGTTCCTCGGTTCTGCATGGCCGAAGGGCATGTGCAGTGCAAAGTGCACATGCTTTATGTCAAGAACCAAAGTTACGGTGAAGCTGCTGATCCAATATGGGCAAGTGCTGCCAGAAACACTTCAGATTCATTAGCGTTTGAATTTTAACTAATTTTTGGTCATTGTTCATTCAGAAAACTTTTACTGTTGCCATATTTTTTGACCCCATGTTATGTGACCCACAGTTTAAGAAGTGCTGCCCTAGACTAACAATATTCAAGAGAGCAGATAGATATGCTTCTAGCCTGGTAACCCCTCTCTCTGAGAAGAGAAGAATGTGACCTCAAGCCCCAACTTCCTGCTTGCCCTCCTAGCAGGAATCAGACTCCCTTGGAGAAGGATTGGGAGAGAGGAAGCTGGAGATTTCTACCCTGCTTCCCTGTAGTCCACACAATGTTACTTCCATGCCACACAGAACACCTCACTACATGTGGGGCTTCATAAGCAGTAGCAACAGCATTTTAAAGACTAATCAACTTTGAATGGCTTAAGGACTATATTTAATGCAGTGACCAATCAAGTGAAGTCAACTCAACAAGTATTTACAAGCACCTACTATGTGCCAGGCAGCATGCTATGTGCTAGGGACACAAAGGCATAAAAGAGTCCCTACTTTCTAGGAGCTCCCAATCTAATGGGGCAGGCAACATGGAAACTACTATTTGCAGGAAAAATTAATGAAGAAGGAGGGCACTAGCATGAAGAGGGTAAGATGTGGGAAAGACTACTTGCAGAAGATTCTATCTGGGAAGTAAGGGAAGCCAGGAGATAGAGAGGAGGGAGGGAGAACATCCCAGACATAGGGGAAATGAAAGTGCTCAGAATTGGAAAATGGAGGTTCTTATGTGAGGAACAGCAAGGAGATCACTTACATGGAAGGGAGTAAGATGTAAGAAAACTGGAAAGGTAGGAGGGCATCAGATTATGAGGAGTTTTAAAACCCAAATAGAGGATTTCATATTTTATCCTAGAGGAGATAAGGAGCCACTAAAGTTAATTGAATGAGGTGGGATGCATTGTGGCATGGTCAGATCACTTTGGCATTTGAGTAGAGGATGAACTTTTAAAGGGTTAATATCAGAAAACCAACCAAAGGTTATTGCATGATTCCAGAGGACCTTTGGTGAGCTAGATTATTCACTTCCTGACAAAAAGGTTGAGGGGTTCAGAGTATACATATACATTTTGGGAAATAACCAGTATGAGAATTCATTTTGCTTGACTGTGTGTCTTTCCTCTCTATTACCCACATCTCCTGTCTCATCTCCAGTCTCTGAGGAAAGAGGAGAGGCAAAGCAAGGGGCTTCCATCTGATCATGAACTTTGCTTCTCCTACTTTGATAAAAGGATGCTATTTTATGGGAACAGTCTCCTGACCTATCTCCAGCCTTCCCTGGAAAGAAGAGAAGCACTTTTCACTTAACAAACTCACTTGGTCATAGCTTACATATCCCAGGATTCTGAACCCTAGTAGGTCATCATGCAACCCCTCGTTCTCATTTTCCTTTACCTTATCCTCTATGCCCATTCCTTTCAGTCCACTTTTTCCAAAAGTCCCAACCAAACCATTCATCCTTCTATGCCCTCCTTCCATCATTTGACTTTCCTGAGATTTGGCTCCCCATTGATTATACAACTTCCCTGGACACTCTTTCCAGCATTTGCTGCACTTTCACTCCTCTCCCTGGCTCATTAGTCAAGGTGGGGGAGTTGGAATATTCACTGTTCCCCACTGCCCAGATTCTCCCCATCACCCAGTAATTTCTCCTCTGTTGAGGTACATACAATCCACATATTCTACAATTCAGAATCCCAAGCTGTTGTCTACAGACCTCCAAGACTCTCCTTCCTTCATCAATCACTACCTGGCTCACAATCATGATTTTCCTTCCCAACTCCTGCCCTCATACTAGGGGACTTTAACATACATATTTGTGCTGCCCCAAACATTCTAATGTCCCAGTTCCTCAACATATTCATTTTCTCTAACCTTCTCCACCCAACCTCAGCCAAACTAAAAATGGTCATACCCTTCTCTCTTGCCATCTTCCACAAATGTACCAACTCCAGATTCAAGAACTCTGAAATTCCCTTATCTGATCATAATTTATTGTTATTCCACTTCTCCCTGACTTGTAATTCCAAACCCTGTTCTTCCTCATGAACTCTAATTCCTCAGCCCTCAATTCTTTTTCAATCCCTCCCCCCAGCACTAGTCACACTCTCTTTCCTTCCCCCTTTTACCACTTGGTAAACCAGTTCAACTCTGCACTGTCCTCTTCTCTTGAATCCCTTATCCCCTTATCATATTGTCAACTGTGCCCCACCAAGCCTCAGCATTGAATAATTCCCACCATTTGTCATATGTGCTGCTGAACAACAGTGGAGAAAACTGTGCAACCATTATGACTGGGTTCACTACAAATTTGTTATACAACTTCAACTAGCCTCTCACTGCCACTTGGCAATCCTACTTTCCCTCCCTTATTAACTCACTATTTCACTCTCTACATTGGGTCTTCCAAATCTTCGATCTCTCCTCAAACTTCACTTGGCTCTCCCTCCATCCATCTGCTCAGTTAAGAACCTTGCCTCCATATTTTAATGAAAAAAATGAGATCATTCACCGAGAACTCCCTCTTCTCCCTTTCATCATCTCATGTCATTCAGAAGTCTTCTGCCACCATGTCCTCCATCACCTCTATTCCACACAAAGTAGAAGGGATATAGTCATATTTGTAGGAAGTAGGGAAACAAATGGGGAGAGATTGGAAATAAGTGAGAGAGTAGGTGTACAAGATTTGGATATGGGGAAAAAGAAAAAGAATAGGAAGCTGGTAGAAAACCCCAGAATTTATTTTTGGTGGGAAAAAAGAGTCATCTCCAGGGTAAGCAGTTAATTGACCTCAAGTTAAGATATGAAATGGAATTAGTAAAGAAAAGTGATAAAAACTATGCCAAATTTTTCACTTTATAAAGTGACAGGAGAAAGGAATTACCCTTCAAATAGACGAATATACTTTCCTAAGAATAATATTGATTGATGGTAGTCATTCATTCAGATAAGACTGACTTTGGAGGAATCTCAAGGATATAAGAGCTGGAGATAGAGGATCTGTAGGGATCTTCAATTCCTTAGGAGTGTGCATATGACTTAGATGGCTAGACATGGGCCTTTCCTCCCTTTACATCCTCTAAGTAGATAGTATTAGAAATGCATTTGTTATCTTTCTAGAGTTTTACCCCTGTTATTTCCAATTTATCCTGTATATTTCTTGTTTCTATATAGTTATTTTCATGTAGTCTAACCATTAGATTGTGAGAGCAAGAATTGTCTTTCGCCTTTCTTTGTATCACTAGTGTTTAGTACAGCCACTAGCACATAGTAGGTGCTTAATAAATTTTCCTTGACTGATTTACTGATTACTAGATCAGAAATGCTATGTCTGACCCTGGGAGATATACAAAGTTAAGATAATACTGGACCCCTACCTTCATCAGTCAACAGCATTTATTAAGCACCTATTATCTGCCAATCACCATGCTAGGTACTGTAAATACAAAACCAAAAATAAAACAGTTCTCTTACATTTTAAAAGGAGATACCAGATACACAAATCAGCTAATATAAAATAAATACAGATAATTTTGGGGGGGAGGTAGTAAATGCAAAAGAAGGATCAGAAAAGTCTTCATAGAGAAGGTACAAACTGAGTAAAATTTGGGGGGAAATGAGCTTGTAGGAAGATAGAGTATAACAATGCAAAATAACGCTTAATGACAGCACAAGAAGGGTACAAACAAAATGTTGTATGAGGACCAAGGGATGAGAGATCTTTACTGACAGTAGTGAGAGTGGGAGGGAAATATTCCCAAGGGAACATAATTTGGGTTGATTTTTAAAGGCTGGGCTAAGACTCCAACAGAAGAAGAAGGGAGAAAGGGCATTCCCAGCATAGGGAACAGCTTAATCCAATACAGGACAAAATGGGTGGCCCGATTTTGTTAGAACAGACAGTACATGGAAGACAAATAAAGTGGGATGAATAGGGTGGTACCAGGTAATGGAAGGCTTTGGATCCCAGGTTAAGGAGTTCAAATTTTACTCAGTAGACAATCAGATTGAGCACAGTACCTGACACATAGTAGGTACTATATACTTATTAGCTATTATTATATTCTGACTCCAGCCCTTACTTGACTTGCTCTAGAATTTTGAGAAGACATGATCAGATACATGCATAAGGAAAGTTAATCTGGCATCCATGTGGAAGATGAATTTTTTAAAATGAAATTTCATATTTCCCTCAAAAGACCTGAATTCAAAGCCTTCCTCAGACACATACTTTCCTTTGTAACCCTGAGCAAAAAAAGCAAAATTAATCTCATTCAGTCTCAGTTTCCCTACTGTAAAATGGAGATAATAATAACCATCTAACTCCCAGGGTCATTGTGAGGATAAAATGAAATTGTACAAGCCCTTTGTCAGCCTGAAGGTGTTATGTAAATGTTGCATGCCCTAGCCAGATTGGGGTTCCTCCTCAGTGCATAAATCAGATCATATTATTCTATTAGTAAAAAAACAAAACAAAAAACATCAATCACTCTGCAGAACCAACTGAATAAAAACCAGAGTCCTTAGTCTGTCATTCAAGGCCCTCTACAATTCAGCTCTAAACTCCCAATGCAGCTTTATCTCATACTGCTCCCATTCTGTGTTCTAGGCTCCAGTCAAACTGCATCAGAAACTGTCCTCCAAACACATCCTATTGTTACTACTTCTGTGTATTTGCTCACACAGCTACCTGTCCCTTGATCCTCCTCCCCAGTGATCTGTCCTTTGAGATCAAATGCAACCTACTCCATGTATTTTATCTTGACAACCTCAGCTGAGTCAGCTAGCATATGGGAGGATGGAATGACAGAAAGATAGATTCAGAACCAGAGGAGCTTGGTTCAAATCATGTCTTTGACCTTATGACATTTATCTAATGTCTTTATTTCCTTGGTTTTAAAATGAAAAAAAAAAACTGAACTAGATGATATTGAAAGTTTATCTCTAAATCCAGGAATGGTATGTCCTTTTTATTCACTTATAAAATATAGGGAGTAGTTCAAAGGTGTTCCCTGATCAATTTGAGGAGAACTTGAATAAAAGGTCTGGACAGTCTCATTAACACTTCCTTGAGAATACTCTTTAGTCCTGTCTGATTGAGTTAAAATGAATTGTCTAAATGGTCAACCTCAGTTCCAAAGGACTCATGATGAAATATGCTACTCCCTTCCAGCTAGAGAGCTGATGCACTCAGAATACAGACTAAAGTATATTTTCTTTTCTTTCTTTTTTTTGGGGAGGTGGATGGTAGGTGTGAAGACTTGGCTAATATCTAAGAGTGTTTTGTATGATTATACATATTTATAACAGGTTTTGTTTTTCTTGCTTTCTCAATGGGTAAGAAAGGGGGAAAGGGAAGATAATTTGGAACTGAAAATGAAATAATTTTAAAATTTCAAAAAGATGATTTGCTTAGTTTGAAATCATTCCTTTAAGCCTCTTGAAGGGTAGGTTTCATTCATGACGGGTATTCCTTTTCTTCCCCACTTAATAGTATTTTATTTTTTCCAATTACATGTAAAAATAGTTTTCAACATTCACTTTTATAAGATTTTGAGTTGTACATTTTTTTCTTCCTCTCTTCCCCTCCTCCCAAGACGATAAGCAATGTGATATAGGCCATACATGTACAATTATATTAAACATATTTCCATATTACTCATGTTGTGAAAGACGAATCAGAACAAAAGGGAAAAACCACGAGAAAGTAAAAAGGGGGGAGGAAATAGTATGCTTCATTCTGCATTCAGACACCATAATTCTTTTTCTGCATGTGGATAGCATTTTCTATCATGAGACTTTTGGATTTGTCTTAGATCACTGTATTGCTGAGAAGAGCTAAGTCTGTCAAAGTTGGTCAAAGTACAGTGTTGCTGTTACTATGTACAATGTTCTGGTTCTGCTCACTTCATTCAGCATCAGTTCATGTAAGTCTTTCCAGGTTTTTCAGAAATCTACCTGCTCATCATTTCTTATGGCACAATAATATTCTGTTGCATTCATATACCACAACTTGTTCAGTCATTCCCCAACTGATGGATGTCCCCTTACAATGGCTATTCCTAAAGGGAATTAATTGGATACCACTGTTGTGGGTTGATTATTTCAGCCAAACTTCACAAAATGGAGATAACAGACCTGCTGGCCCTTTTCACAATTTTTTTTCCTTTCAATCTTCATTCCAGAGAGATCCAGAGAGTATAGTAATTGGAAGGGGGGAACTATTAATAGTAGCTTTGGAAAAATACATGGGCAAAGGAATATATGTTTGATTTTGTGGTCTGGATATTGTGAATTCCTGAATTACAGCATTCTGGGAGAGTACCTGGGTGTTTCTAAGTGCTGCTTCTTTATCAGTTCCATCTTTTAGAGTCAAAGGATACCATCTTCTAGGCATAAAATGTTAGGTTTCCTAAGTAGTAACATTTTAGGATTTGGCCAGATTTTGCTAACCAAAAAAGTAGAAGCTTCCTAAGCAACACCAGCCTCAGGGATTGTTACCTTTAGAGTAATCTCCAGTTCAAGAATTCTGAGGCCTTTCACTGGAAAGAGGAGAATTCCAGAACAAAATGCATCTTGCAGGAAAAAAAGAGGATTATTCATGATGGTTCCTTGTGCAGGAAGGAGAATCAGCACAAAACTAAAGACACAATATGAAGGAGCAAAGGATTGGCCCCTACACTCCACAATCCTCACAATTACTCACACAGTATGGGTCCAAAGAGTGGCATGTGTGCCCATCAAGAATATGTTTCCCTTTTCCATGAGTCTATGTGTTTCACTTCTGGTGAACTCCTATAACCAGTATCCAGGCAAACAGAGTTTTCTCTGTTTTCCATAATGTTCTTGGGAACTTAGGAAAATACTCTGGAATATCCTCTTTTGTTCCTTTCTAGTGCCCTTGTTTATATAAATAATAGCCCTTATGAATATGAAATTGAAGTAATGAACAGATTTAAGGGATTCTATCTGGTAGATGACAGGGCCTGAAGAACTATGGACAGAGGTTTGCAATACTGTGCAGGGGAAAGCAACAAAAAAATTTCAAAGAAAAAGAAGAGCAAGAAAAAAATGGCTGAGGAAAGAGAAAGGGAAAACTATGCCCAACTGAATGTAGAATTCCAAAAGATAATAGAGATAAGAAGTTTTTCTTAAATTAGCAATGCAAAGAAATAGAAGAAAACAATAGAATGAGAAGGATAAAAGATCTCTTCAAGAAAATTAGAGATATCAAGGGAAAGTTTCATGTAAAATGGGCACAATAAAAGAAAAAAAATGGTAGGGACTTAACAAAAACAGAAGAGATTAAGAAGAGGTGGGCAAGAACATACAAAAGAAGTATATAAGTAAGATCTTAACTTCACTGATCACCATGATGGTGTGGTTACTGATCTAGAGTCAGACATCTTGGGGAATGAAATCAATTGGACTTTAGAAGGTATTGCTAACAATAAGGGTAAGTAGAGGTGATAGAATTCCAGCTAAGCTATCTAAAATCCTAAAGATGATGCTGTTAAAGTGCTGCACTCAATATGCCCACAAATGGAAATCTCAACAGTGGCTACTGGATTGGAAAATATCAGTTTTCTAAAGAAGGACATGCCAAGGGATGTTCAAATTACCAAACAATTGCACTCATTTCATACACCAGAAAGGTTATTCTTAAGATTCTGAAAGCCAGGCTTCAGCAATATGTGAACTGAGAATTACCAGAAGTAGAGCCTGGTTTTTAAAGACACAGATGAACTAGAGACCAAATTGCCAATCTTCTCTTGATTATGGAGAAAGCAGAAGAATTCCAGAGGAAAAAAAAAATCTACTTCTGTTTCATTGACTACACAAAAGCCTTTGACTATGTGGATCATGACAAAATGTAGCAAGTCCTCAAAGAGATAGAAGTACTAGATTATATTACCTGTCTCCTGAGGAACCTGCATGTGGTTAAGAAACAACAGCTAGAACTGAACATGAAACAAATGATTGATTTAAGATTGGAAAAGAGGTATGACAAGGCTTATTTATTTAACTTACATGAAGAGTACATTATTTGAAATGCCAGGTCGGATGAATCAGAAGCTGGAATTAAAGTTACCAGGAGAAATACCAACAATCTCAGACATACAAATAATACCACTCTGATAGCGGAAAGTGAAGAAGATTTAAGCTTCTTGATGAGGGTGAATGAGGAGAATGCAAAACCTGGCTTGAAGCTTAACATTAAAAAAACTAAGATCTTGGTCCCATCGGTTCCTCCCAAATAGAGGGAGAAGAAATGGAAGCAGTGTCAGATTTTATACTCTGGGCTCAAAAGTCATTGAAAATGAAGACAGCAGCCATAAAATTATAAGATGCTTGCTCTTTAGAAGGAAGGCTATGGCAAATCTGGACAGCATACTAAAAAGCAGAGACATCACCCTGCTGACAAAGGTTTGTATAGTCAAAGCTATGGTCTTTTAGGGGAAGTTAGGTAGCACAATGGATACACAGCACCAGACCTGACATCAGCAAAGACTTAAGTTCAAGTATGCCCTCAGATACTTAGTAACTGTGTGACCCTGGGCAAGTCACTTAATTCTATTTACCTCAGTTTCCTCATCTGTGAAATGAGCTGGAGAAAGAAATGGCAAACCAGTCCAGTGTCTTTGCCAAGGAAACCTCAGATGGGGTCGTAAAATGTCAGACACTACTGAAACAACTGAACAATAACCAAATGGCCTTTCCAGTAGCAAGGTATGACTGTATGGTATGATAAGTAAAGCTGAGCACTTTCAAATAGTGTTGCTGAAGAAGACTTTTGAGAGTCCCTTGGATATCAAGGAAATTGAATCAATCAATACTTAAATTAATTCAGACTATTCACTGGAAGAGCAAATACTGAAGCTGAAGCTTAAATACTTGGGCCAAACAATAAAAAAGGACTCTTTGGAGTAGACCTTGATTTGGGAAAGATGGAAGGCAAAAGAAGAAGGGAGTGGCAGAAGATGAGAGGGATAGATGGTGTCACGGAAGCAATGAACATGAGCTTGGACAGATTTCAGGAGATAGTGGAGCATAAAAGGGCCTGGAGTGCTACAGTCCATGTGGTCACAGAGCATCAGCCATGACTGAATGAATGAACAAGTGTCTTTATTAAAGAATCTCAGAGTTGAATGGGATCTTAGGAGTTATTTAGGGAAAGAAGGAAGGAAGGAAGGAAGGAAGGAAGGAAGGAAGGAAGGAAGGAAGGAAGGAAGGAAGGAGAAAGAGAAGGTGGAAGGAAAGAAAAAAGGAAGGCGAGAGGGAGGGAGGAAGAGAGAAAGGAAAAAACAGAAGAAGAAAGAGAGGGAGGATGAGCAAGCTATCTTAGATTACCACATGTCTTTTCAATGTCATTGCTAACAGCACAGAACCAAGCCCAGATCCACCAGGTCTCATGAGCATAGCACTTGGTCAGCTATTTAAATTATTTTATAAGAACATAAGAAAATCTCAGGATATAAAACACAATCCATAATGTAAATAAAAGTGCAGAGTCTTCATAAATAATCCAGTACTGAAATCAGCCTGCAAGGACTGATTAATTAGTCAGGCTCTGGGCAGGCTGTTACTTTGGGTTATGTTGCCATGTCTTTATCCATAACCCTCGTGTTATTCAACCCTTCTTTGCTCTATCCTCTTAGTTCCAATTCTGTTTTGAACCCCAACTTAGCGGTTCTTTCTTCCCCTGGGTTTCACTTAAAATCAACTTATCAAGTCTGTCTTTGAAAACATCCTTTCCCTCCATTTCTAAGACTTAGCTAATTTGATTCTGATCAATTAATGCATGGAGAATGCTAAAATTAGAAAGACAATTGAAATCATATTGTCATAGGATGAAGAGCTAAATGGTATTTCATGAAGTCTCACTCTCCCTTTCCATTTTACAGATGGGAAACTTGAGACCCAGAGAGGTTAATTGACTTCCCCAAGGTCACAGAGCTAGGAAGTAATAGAGCAGGGATTTAAACTCAAGTCCTCTGACTCCAAGAGCAACACTCTTTCCACGATACCACCCCATTTTACAGATGAGGAAAATGAGTTTCAAAGAGATTAAATCACTTGCATAAGGCCATAGTATATGTTATACTGGCAAGGCCTGTGATAGAACCCAGGACTTCTGACTCCAGGTCCAGTGTTCTTTCTAGTTAAGTACTACCTCGTTGTGTGACCCTGAGCAAGTCACTTAACCTCTGTTTGCCTCATCTTCCTCATCTGTAAAATGGAGATGGTATCTCCCTCCCAGGGTTATTGCTAAGATCAAATGAGACAGTAATTGTACAGTGCTTAACCCAGTGCCTGGCATAAAGTAGGTGTCATATAAACGCTAGCTACTGTGATTATTATCATTAGTTGCCTCAGCACCAGGTATCCTATTTTGTTTTCTCACTGGTACTTGCTGACCTTCTAGGCTCTCTAAACAACCTCTTTTTCTTCAGGGTCCCCCATCTGGGTTTTCTTTCTACATATACCCTGGGGTGGTTCACATTCAGTTAATTTGAACTTGGTATGAATATTTGAGTTTCATGGTACAATTTACATTACAATGACAGTTGCTCCAACTATTAAATCCACCCATAATTTGGAATGGGGCTTGGAGCTGTTTAATCCTGGAGTGGTTTCTATTTTGGGTTTTTTTTTATGTGGAGTAGGGGGATCCACCAGTGCTTTGGCTCCCTAAGACTAGCACTTGGGGCAGCTAAGTGGTACAGTGGATAGAGTGCCAGGTTTGGAGTCAGGAAGACCTGAGTTCAAATATGAGTGCAAACACTTAACTAGCTGTGTGACCCTGGGCAAGTCACTTCACTCATTTTGCCTCATTTTCCTCATACGTAAAATGACCTGGAGAAGGAAATAGCAAGCCACTCCAGTATCTTTGACAAGAAAACCCCAGATGGTGTCATGAAGTGTCAGACATGACTGAAATGACTGAACAACGATAAATTAACACTTAGCTACACCTTAGATTTTGTCCAAGGTCTCAACAGTTCTCAAATATTCTTGAAAAGTCTGGGAAGATTTCTCTAGGTTTCAAAAGAAACTAAGAGGATCTTTTGACACTTGAGAGAAAGGAAGGAAGGAAGGAAGGGAGGGAGGGAGAGAGAGAGAGAGAGAGAGAGAGAGAGAGAGAGAGAGAGAGAGAGAGAGAGAGAGAGAGAGAGAGAGAGAAAGGAAAACTATTACACAGATAATGCAGTTAACTAAAAGAACAAATCCAGAAACCCTCATTCCAGACACAAAATTTAATGTCCTGAAAGGTCCTGCCCAGTCCGCTCTGACTTTAAAAGTGGATATATCCGCCTACATCCTCGAGGTTTTGATCGTCCTTTCTGATCTCACTGAGCTCAGCACTATTTGCTTGGGTGGGCTGACACTATTCTGTACTTCCTGCCTTTTAATAAACCCACAGTCTTGTGGTTTCACAAAGAGGAAACATATATTCTTATTTTTTACTGTACTGAGGGGTGGTCCCTTCTATGCCAGTATAGGTACTGGGCACAGCTGCCAACGGGCAGCTCCCAGGTCAACTTCAGAAACCTCTGCTTTGCAGTCGGTATAAAAGGGAGCTACAGAATGAAATTCAAGGTGCTTTCTTAGAAAAACCTATTTCCTCTTACCTATCAGCTGAATCTTGTTAACCCAAACTGGTGGTTTTAAAAATAATATGCCATGTAAACAAAACCAGCCTGATGCCCAATGATGTTTCCCAGCATTGTTCCCATCTCAGTGTGACTGCAATGGGCTTTTCTACTTCCCTGTGAAGCCAAGCCATAAGGCAAAGTTTGAGCACAATGAGCTTCAGAGAATGGATAACTTTTCCATGTCCTGTTCCCAAGGGCTTGGCATGATGGGATAGGGAAAAGACAAAGCTCCAAATATTCTGCTATTATCATTAACCAATCCAACATGTACTGAATGCCTACTGGATATAAGGTACTTTGCTAGGCACTGTGGAAAGTACAAAGAAGGCTAGTACCTGCTTTCAAGGACTTCTAGTCAGTTAAAAAATATATTCTTCATTACAATTTCAATCTCAAGATCGCAGAAGTCTATTCTATAAACCCAGACACCAACAAGTCCAGAATATTTAAAAAGGAGGATCGATTGTTGTCAGTCACAAGAGACAGAGGTATGAGGGGAACTCAGTTGTCATAATAACACAAAAAGGCACAAATGTGGAGATTATATTAGCTGGAATGGAAATGGTGCTCTAAGTATATAGAGGCATAGGAATATATGTGTAGCATATACATATGGTGTGTACACACACACACACACACACACACACACACACACATAGATTTAGAGCTAAAAGGAAACTTGGAGGTTGTATAGTCAAACCTTCTCATTTTGCAGGTGAAAAACTGAGACAAAGAAATCTTGACGTGCCCAAGGTCTCACAGTTAATGACTGACAAAGCCAAGAATTGAATCCAGGCCTTCTGACTCCAAATTCAGGGCTCTTACCATTCTACCATGTTTTCTGCCCCACAAGAGCATACTGTGGCACAACTAGGAAGGACAAAGTGGCAATAGCTCAGCATATGACTCTGTATTGATTTTCCCTACTATGCACTTACGGGGGAGAAAGGGTAGTTTTATAGATGGGGAAACTGCAGCTCCAAGAAGTGATCTATCTTGTTTGTGGTCAGTAGGAGACTGATTGGCCTCAATTCAGAAAGATCTGAATTCAAATCTGGCCTCATACTAATTGTATGGTCTTGGCCAAGTCATTTAACCTCTTTTTCAATTGTTCCTAATGTAAACTGTGGATAATAACAGTCCCTACCTCTCACGGTTGTTTTTCACATTAAAATATTTTATAATCCTTAAAAAATGCTATGTAAAGGCTTGTTATTATTTTTTCATTTTAAATAGTATTTTATCTTTCCAATGACATGTAAAGATACTTTTTAACATTCATTTAAAAATTTTTTTGAGTTCCAAATTTTCTCCCTCCCGCCCTTCCTTCCCTTCCACTCTCCTCCCTCCTCTCACTTCTCCCTAAGACAGTGAACAATTTGATATAGGTTATATAATCATGTAAAACATAAAACAGTAGTCACGTTGTAAAAGAAGAAACAGACCAAAAGAAAAAACCACCAAAAACAAAGTGAAAATAATTCACTTCACTCTGCATTCAAACTCTACCAGTTCTTTCTCTGGATGTGGGTAAGGGCTTGATCTCATAATAGACAGCAAGTCCAGTATTCTTTCTGCTACATAGAATCATAGCTCTAGAACTGGACAGGATCTCAGAGGTCAGTTAGGCCATGAGAAATCTGAGGACTCAGAGGTAAAGTGACTTCCCCACAGTCATACAGGTAGTAAGCATCAGAGGTGCCACCTGAACCCAGGCCTTCTGACTCCAAATCTTGTTACATGTACCATCCTGAAGCAAAAGAAATACATCTCCCTGATTAACCCCCAAAGCAATGATGAATAGGAAGGGGGCAGGCCAAAAGCCAATACTTTCACCATCTGACAGCCCAGAAGACAAAAGAAAAGGGAACCTCAACTGGTATCAGGCCCTGCAATAAATCGGCAAGATGTTTGTGAATCAGAAGACACATCCAGCAGGTCTTACCCTTGGTTTGGTAAAGCTACAGTTCCCTAAGTCATCTTTTCCTTCTTATTAGTGCACAGAAGTCATAATACCCTGAACAGAGGGTCTTTGAAGAAGAAATGAAGACCTCTGAGTCTGGCAAACAGACACATTGCCTGAGTTGAGTAGTAATGACTCCTAGTAAAAAGGATTGACTTTAGCTGTTTTGTGGAAGGTAAATTTGGATGAACGGAGGATACCCAGTTAACTTGGGGTTTACTGGCTACATTTCTTTCTGTTTCTTTCCTTCTTTCTTCCACCTCCCCTCTTTCTTCCACCCGCCCCTTTCTCTCTCTCTCTCTCTCTGTTTTTTCCCTTCTTGTCTTTCCCAAAACCTTAAACCCAGTGCACTCTGAAGTCCATAGATTGTACATCAATATGACCCTGCCCAAACTCCACTTAATGGCTGTTTTCTGGACCCTCCTGGCTTCAGAGTGATTATCAATAGTAATTATTGCTATTTCCCTCCCAGCTTGATTTACTTATTTTTTTCTTTTGCTCATTAAACCCATTACATTCTGGACCTTCTCCAGTTATCCTGATGAATATCTGGTCACTGAATCCAGATGGCTCAGGAGGGGAAAGTGAGGCTGGCCTCCTTCACTCAAATCAAAGTCAAGTGCAAGTGATGTCATCATCTTGATGTCATGGTCTTCTCTGAAAACAAAGGATGAACACAGACATTATTGAAGAAGAGGGGACAGGAGGCAGAAAGAGGAGATATTCCATTTAACTTTGCAGCTAAATTGACATTCACCATATGTGAATTATCAATTTTGCAGTTTATCTGTGGCAAATTTTAAATCTCCTGCTGGCTTCTCCCTGCAACCCAGTAAATCTCTGGCCTGCACATGGGAAAGGAACTCAGACACATTTTAATATTAAAGAAAAACAAAATACGGGAGATAAACCTGTGGGAAAAGTTTAAACCCAGTAACTCATCCTAGGGAATGGATGGGAAAAATACAATCCCAGTGGCTCTCCACCCACTAAGACAAATTGCCAGGAAGCA
This sequence comes from Notamacropus eugenii, assembly GCF_028372415.1. Classification (NCBI taxonomy): domain Eukaryota; kingdom Metazoa; phylum Chordata; class Mammalia; order Diprotodontia; family Macropodidae; genus Notamacropus; species Notamacropus eugenii. The sequence goes on along the minus strand of NC_092875.1, from coordinate 405,661,475 downwards.
GACATATAGGCAAGGCCGAATTAGCTCCCAAACAATGCAAGAGAGTCAGACCACAGAGAGGTCTTGACATTCCAAACTGATGTTCCTGGACATGCCTGTTTTCCATGCCCAAGTACTATTCTTGGCAGGAGCTGGACTTGTTAATGGGGATTATGAGAGATCGGACACTGGCTGTTCAAATATACACTGAAGCCTGAAGTAGAATCATCAGATGTTGAAAACAACTGAGCTATCTCACATACGTTGAGTCCTCTTTCCCTTGCCAAGAAACAGATTAAATTTCCCTTAACTGGGAAGAGTACTTATCAAGTTTGGTTCCTGGAGAATCTGCTGGGAGATTAAGAAAAGAGAAATACCAACTTCTAACATCAACCCTTCAGCTGCACCCATCTGCCTAGCACCCAGTTTTGTTAGAATATTTGGGTGATAGAAGGACTGCATGGAGAGCAAGGATAGGGAAGGCTCCTTCTTCAAGTCTTCTCATCTCCTGGCAGTTCTAAGTTAAAATTGTATGGGCTGATAGTGGAGCTGAGATATGATATGTTATGGTGTTATAGGGACAGCTAAGTGGTGCAGAGGATAGAGAGCTGGGCCAGCAATCAGGAAAACTCATCTTCCTGAGTTCAAATCCAGCCCCAGATACTTACTAGCTGGGTGACCCTGAGCAAGTCACTTAACACTGCTTGCCTCAGTTTCCTCATCTGTAAAATGAAGTAGAGAAGGAAATGCCAAACCACTTCAGTAATTTTCCCAGGAAAACCCCAAATGAGGTCATGAAGAGTCCAAGATGACAACAACAATGACAATAAAAGTAGAATGCTCTGAGTAATAGGGTTCAATGGAAAGAGTTCCATGATGGATTTAGGACATTAGCATGCTGGTAAACGTTTAAAGGGGGGGAGGGCGGGATCTATGTACAACACACTTAATCTGCTCTATTAACATTATCTCCATCACTTTTTTAAGTCTCGACAATCCACAAAACAGTAAATCAAGTCTTACTTTGTAGCATTTGTCAATTTCAAAGGCTTAAACTCTCACACTGAAAATTTAAAAATCAGCTCTGTAGACCCAGTCTGAAGTGACACCAGGGGCATTCCACTGACTTAAAGTCAGAAAACCAGAGTTCCAATTCTGACTCTGCCCCTTACAAACTACGTGACCTTGGGCAGGCATTTTGACCTGTCTGGGCGGCAGTTTCCTCATCTATAAAATTAGGAGGATAGACAACAATAACCCCTAAGATTCCCTTCAACTTTTGCCCTGTGATGAAATAGTTTTAGCTGAGACATTTCTATACTGAGACATTTATCAGATTCCTAAGAATGTGCCCAAAATCTGTACATAAATGTCAAAGTGAACATTTATTTACAATATGAACATAAACTAATTCAGTTACAGCCTTTTACTATCCTTTTTCCCTGCTTCTTAGATGGAAATCAGGACTGTAATTTTCAACTGAACTTGCTTAAAATCCACCAGGAAAATGGATCCTCAGGGAAAGATAGTGAAAAAAGCCTGAGATGGTTTCCTACCTTGAAAACAGTTTTATATAGGGCTGATTTTATGGGTTTTAGTTCTCTGGAGACTCCAGGCTACTTATACAAATTTTATCTAACATATTTATTCAAATTGTTCCCCTTCCAAAATGCAACCAACACCCATATGAAAACACAATTCCGCCCCCACCACACTTCCTCAACTGGAGGCTGAAGACACTGGCTTGATTGGAACAAAGAGGAGGTGTGAATTGTATTTAACTGTGAGTGAAGTTAATTGAAAGACTGAGGAAAGAAGGACCCATTCACACCTCTATGCCTTCTCTCCTCCAGACTTGGGCACTTCCCCCCAAAATTGCTGTAGGGTGAGGGGTTAATTATGTCTCAGCAAAAAGTTTCCTGTGCTATCTAAAAGCAATTATCACCAAATAAATGTTCTCTCCCTTTCTGTTGATTGGCACAATGAGAATGAAGATCTTAGGAGAACTAGCATTCCTCAGAAATACGTCTACGTAGCCTTTTTTTAATAGAAAAGTACCGTAATGTTTGCCTTTTTTTCTTTCAAATTTATTATTGATTTATTTTTGATATTTAAAAAAAAATTTTGAGTTTTAAATTCTCTCCTTCTCTGTACCACCCATTGAGAAGGCAAGCAATATATCAATTATATTTATGATATCATGTAAAACATATTTCCATATTAGCCATGTTACAAAAGAAAAAGAAAAGAAAAGTGAAAAAATATATTTCAATTTGCACTCAGAGTTCATCAGTTCTTTCTGGATGTGAATAGCATTTTTCATCATGACTCTTTTGAAACTGTCTTGGGTCATTGACTTTATCAGATTAACTAAATCATTTATAGTTAATAATTATCACAGTATTGTTGTTACTGTGTACAATATTCTCCTAGTTCTGCTCACTTCACTTTATATCAGTTCCTATAGGTCTTCTCAGATTTTTCTGAAACCATTCTCCTTATCATTTCTTACAGTACAATAGTATTCCATCTCAATCATACATGCCATCTGTTCAAGCTTTCCCTGACTGATAGACATCCCCTCAATTTCCAATTCTTTGCCACCACAAAAAGAGCTGCTGTGACATTTTTCTACATATAGCCTTTTCTTTTTTCTTTGACTTCTTTGTGATATAGACCTTAGTAGTGGGTCAAAGAGTATGCACCATTTTATAGCCCTTTGGACATAGTTCCAAATTGCCCTTCAGAATGCTTGGGTCAGTTTACAACTCCACCAACACTTCATTAATGTCCCAATTTTTCCACATCCCCTCTAGCATTTGTCACACTCCTTTTCTGTTATGTTGTTAGCCAATCTGATATGTGAGGTTTTACCTCAGAGTTGTTTTAATTTGTATTTCTCTAATCAATAGTAATTGAGAGCATTTTTTCATGTGACCGTAGATAGCTTTGATTTCTTCTTCTGAAAACTGTCTGTTCTAATCCTTTGATCATTTATCAACTGGGAAAGGGATTTTTTTAAAATAAATTTAAGTCAATACCCTATATATATGAGAAACAAGGCCTTTATCGGAGGAACTTGCTATAAAAACTATTATTATTTCATCATCTATGGTTCCTTTTAACAAAATATAATTTCATTGCTTATCTTTTTAATTAGGTCTGTTTTTGCTTTAGAGTTGCCTGAGACCATGATTGCTACCAATTCTTTTTTAAACCTCATTGAAGCATAATAAATTATTTGCCAGCCCCTTATTTTAATCCTCTATCTGTTTTTCTGTTTCAAGTGTGTCCCAACAATGTATTGTTGGATTCTGGTTTCTAATCTATTAGACTATCCTCTTCCATTTCATGGGTAAATTCATCCCACTCATTGACCATTGATTACTATGTATTTTCCTCCATCCTACATTCTTCTGTTTGTCCTTTCTTTCTTTTTATAATGTCCCTTCTCAAAAGTCTGATTTGCTTTTGACCTCTCAATCCACTCACATAAGAATGAGGTTCAAATATTGCTTACCATCACCCACATTTTCTTCTTTACATGTTTCTTTTATGTGAAATAATTTTCCCCATTCTTCCTCTCCTTTCCCCTTCTCCCCTTTTTCTCACCCCTTCACATCATTTTTGAGATCATCCCAACATAATCAATTCATACACGTCTTCTTTCTATAGAGACTCTTTCTAATTGCCCTAATAATGATGAAGTTCTTAGGAGTTATATGCATCATCTTTCCATATAGAAATGGAAACAGTTTAACCTTTTAAGTCCCTTATGATCTCTCTTTTATATTTACATTTTTATGCTTTTCTTAAGTCTTGTGTTTCAATGTCAAATTCTCTGTTGTATTCAGCTCTGATCTTTTCATCAAGAATACTTGAAAGTTCTCTATTTCATTAAATATTCATTCTCCCCCCTGAAATATTATACTCAGTTTTGCTAGGTAGGTTATTCTTGGTTGTAATCCTAGTTCCTTTGCCCTCCAGGAAATTATATTCCAAACCTTCCACTCTTTTAACATGGAAGCTACTAAATCTTGTGTAATCCTCACTTTGACCCCATGATATTTGAGTGGTTTCTTTCTAGATGCTTGCAATATTTTCTCCCTTGACCTGGGCACTCTGGAATTTGGCTATAATATTCCTGGCAGTTTTCATTTGAGGATCTCTTTCAGAAGGTGATTGGTTGGATACTCTCAATTTCTATCTTACTTTCTGGATCTAATATATTGGGGGAGCTTTCCTTTATAATTTCTTGAAATTTGAAGTCTAGCCTTGATTTTTTTTTTAATCATGGCTTTCAGGTACTTCAACAATTATTAAATTATTTCTTTTTGATCTATTTTCCAAGTCAGTTGTTTTCCAGTGAGATGTTTTACATTTTCTTCTATTTTTTCCATTCTTTTTTACTTTTTTTTTATTATGTTTTGATGTCACAGAGTTGGCTTCCACTTGCCTAATTCTAATTTTTAAGGAATTATTTTCTTCAGTGAACATTTTTCCATTTGGACAATTCTGCTTTCTAAGAAATTACTTTCTTCAGTGAATTTTTGTGCCTCTTTAACCATTTGGCCAATTCTGGTTTTTAATATGTTTTTTTCAGTATTCTTTTTATGCCTCTTTTACCAAGGTGCTAATTCTCTTTTCATAATTTTCTTGCATCACTCTCATTTCTTTTCTCAATTTTTCTTCTACCACTCTAATCTCTCTCTAACTCTTTCAGAAATTCTTATTGGGCTTGTGTCCAATGTGTATTTTTCTTTGAGGATTTATTTAGAGCTGTTTTTGCATTATTGTCTTCTTCTGAGTGTGTCTTGATCTTCTCTGTCACCATAGTAGCTTTTGAAGTTTTGCTGTTGTTGTCTGCTCCTTTTTCCAGACTATTTCTTGAATTTGAACTTTATGCTAAAGTTGGGCTCTGTTTCTGGAGTGGGGGTGGTAAGGCACTGTCCAAAGCTTAAGACTTTTTATGTTGCTATTTTCAGTGCTAATTCTGGGGGCTGATTTTTCAATGCTCCCAAGGTGGGATTATCCTGTGGTCACTGCTCTCCTGGCCTGCACTTTGGTCTTTACCCAGGATGGGCCCCTGCTTCCCTGAAGGCACAAGTACTAGTTCTCCTCTATGCCCTGAAATTGTGATCAGGGACCCTTCTCGCTAGTGTCTGACCACAAGTACTCCTCTTCTCTCTGGAACTGAGATCCAGAATTCCATATGGACACTGGAGTTTCCAGATAGTGCACAGTTCGGGGTCCCTTGTAATCTCTTTCTGACAAGTTGTTTCTGATCCCTTCACTGTCACTGGACTCAGAGATTCCAAAGCTATTGTTGCTGCTCTTGAGGCCACCTCCAAGGCCCACTGCTGGTGCTGCTGTGTGGGCTCCAGGCCAACCCCACTCAGAGGTCAGGACCTCTTCTTCCAACATCCTAAATTGTCTTGGGTGGGAAAAATGTCTCTTCTCAATCTTTTGTGGGTTCTGACACTCTAGAATTTGATCTGATGTGTTCTTTTTAACTTTTGTAGATGGGACTTTGGGGAGGATTTGATGGGACTGCTTCCTCCACTCTGTCATCTCGCCTTCTCTCTATTTACCTTTTATCTCTTGAGATCAAATCAGTTAGAAAGTTTAGCTAAATTTTTGTCTCCTAAGATGATAAATTCAGAGAATTAATGAATGAAGCACTGGGTTATAGTGGGAAGCACAATGGACTGGAGTCTCAGCTCTGTCACTATTGATCCATCAACAAGGATTTATTTATTAGGTATCTCCTGTGAACCAAGCACTAGGGATATCAATGAAACAGGATATCCCTCATTCTAGTTAATGACCTTGGGCAAGTTACTTCTCTACTCTGGGCTTCAGTTTCCTTATCTGTAAAAAGGGGTAATTGGAGTGAATGACTTCTTAGGTAATTCCTTCTAGTACTAGGTCTGGTGGCTCAGTGGATATTGAATTGTAGAACTGGAGTGCCTTCAAAAGACCTTAGTCAGTTTCTCTTCAGAACTGTGCATAACAGAGACTTCTGGTTTCATGTGCAATCTTCTTTTTTCTATTCTGTATAACATGGAAATGTTCAGGTTTAAGGAATTTTGTCAAATACATAAAAATTTAATGATAAAATCGATCACATCTTCTTCCCTGTCCCTCTCTTTTCTTCCCCTATCAGAAAAGAATAGGAATCTTACCCAGTATGGGGGGAATACAATGACAACTTCCTTGATAATAAATATATTCTTCCAACAGTACCTAGAATCATAGGGATTACAACTGAAGTGGGGTTCTAAAGACCATGTCACCCCATCTCCTCATTTAATAATTAAGGAAAAGGAAACCCAGAGAAGTTAAATAAGTTGTCCAAGGTCACACAGCCAATATATGGCAAAGTCATAATGAAAACATAGATTTCCAGTCTCCAAATACAAGTTCTTTCTCCCTTATCAGGTGACTTGTGTGTGTGTGTGTGTGTGTGTGTGTGTGTGTGTGCATGCAGCCAAGGTGAAGGCAGATCTTTTGCTTACATGTTTTGTTGTTTTAAATTGTCAGGCATAGTGAGTCTGTCCTTAATTTCAAGAAACAAATTTGGCAGTTTTTATAAAACACTAAATATACAGGAGATAATTGCTGTTGTCTTGAAAATATTTTTGTCACATTCTTTTGTGTAGAATCAGTGTTCAAGAGGCATTTGTTGATCACCTGATCTCTGCTGCTTCTCTCTATGATAAATGACTTTGGAGCTAAAATGTGTCACTATCACCATACCCAGTATAACAGGGGACTATTAAGAACAAAAAGTACAGTCATTAGTTTGGACACAGTGCATTGATATGCTGACCTGAAGCAACTCCCCATGAAGAAAATTGGCTGGGGAACTCACATCTACAGAGTCTTAATTAAGTGTAATGAAAATGCCTTGGAGAGTCTTTGGAGCATTTGTGGACCTTTGGAAACTGGTTCTGGTCTGCTAACCATGTGGTGATTTCATCCTCTTTGATTGGCTGCGGTTGGGAAACTATAACTGGGGGTGTCTTCAAAAGTCCTTAGTCAGCCTCTCTTGATCTATTCTTTTCTTTTAGCTTGATTCCTTCACTGACAGAATCCAATAAAAAACAATGCTAAAAGGGAAGAAACCTTCAGCTCTCTCCTCGCCAGGTCTACCATGTGGCCAATTGAAAATGAGCCTCAGTTCTCTGCCAAGGTGTTTTTTTTTCATTTTAGTTGAGGTCAGAATCTTTGTGAGCTCTGTAAGATAAGGTTATAAAGTCACCTGGAAGTCTCAGTGGAATCCATGCCAGATTTTGCACCTAACCCAGCACTGCCCCAAGAAAGAGGAGAGAGGATTCATCCAATAGAGCTGTCCCATTTGGAAGTGTTCTTGGTGGGACCAAGGCCATGTAGAAACTGTGTTCCATCTGAGCCCACTTATCCCAGACACTGAGAAAGTAGAGGAGAGATTGTGCCCCTGAGGAGCTGGGGAGAAATATTTATAATTTTTTCTTGCTATATCTTCGAGTAAGATATGCCTTTGTAAAGAGAATTTTTATTGATTGCCTAAACAGAACTGGGAATCTAATCACCAGCACCTAACAGTGTCAGAGGACACAATATTGGAAGTTTGCACCAATGGCATTAAAGAAGAAACACCCAACTCCTCAGGGACACTGCCTATGACTCAGAAGGGATGATAGAGTAGTCTGGCTCTGGGATAATGAGGTCAAAGAAAGAACTTGTTACCAGTCATTAGGGAAGTTAGGCATCTCTGAAGAAAGTAAATCTGTGCTGAAAGGAAAAGGCTATATGTTTGGAAACCCATAGGGACATATATGTGGGTGTAACTAGTATAGCCTTTAATGTAGATTCAAGGGACCAATTCTGGATTGTATCTATGGAGATCAGATTTTATACTAGGCCAAGGCAAGGTATACATCCTTGCAACCCTGAAAAGAGCAGAGAACAAGTAGGTCCTAGAGCTAATCTCCATAAAATAATCTCAAATTTTTGGGGAAATGCAATGTCATAGATTTAGAGAGGGAAAACATCTAATCTAAGACCTTCTTTTAACAGGTGAGGAAACTCATGTCCAACTCTAATGAATTCACAAGAGCTCATTGACAAATGCTTTTAAAACATAAATCAATAGCTTAACTGAGTACACTCATTCTATCTCTCATAGAAGTCAAATGACATGCTCACAGTCACAGTGGTAGTAAATTCCAGGATCAGCATTTGAGCACAGGTCATCTGAGGTCAAATCCAGTGGTCTATTTACTGTGCACCAGTATTGAGCTCTCTGATGCCCAAAAGAGTGCATTCCCAGCTCTCTACAGTCTCTTCAGAAAATTAAGAGAATGTTCAGAAGCAACCAAGAGACCCAGAACAGTGGATGGTCTGATCTTATGAGTGTCTGAGTCTCTGACATCTTCAAATATCTGAATAGAGGGATCATGTGTCCTTCACCAAATCTTTTTCCTCCAGGATAAACCTTCCCATTTGTTTTAATTTTGTGACATGGTTTTGAGTTGCCTTCACCATCTTAATCACCTTCCTTTGAATGTAGTATGATCAGGCAATGCCATGCCTCAAATGTGGCTCCTAGCACTTAACACATTCAATGTGGTTTAAAAGTACAAGACAGACCAAAAGTTTATCTTGTTCTAGACATTGTGTTTCTGTTAAAGTAGGCAAAGTGCATTTTTTCAGGGTGTGTTGTTCTGCTCTACAATTCAACCTTCCCTGCGTTCCAGGGAACTTTCTTTTAAGTTACTACTTTTGGCAGACAGCTATAGAATGGGGTCCTAGATGACCTCAGCAGTCTACAGATTCCAGCTGCAGAAAATGGATCAATTCTGCATGAAGGAGCAAGGTGTGCCAGACACCAGCTGGAGGGAAGAAAGAGAGATGGATGAGTCAGGCAACTTTCAGGGAAACCTTAGGTGTTTGTTGGGAGTATCTCAAGTTTTCATTTTCTCAGGTTGGAGAGGTTTATTTCCCAGTTTACTAATTAAGCTTGTAAACTGTAATCACAAAAATTATTTCACAACTAGTTACTCAGATCTGGAAGAACTTCTTTTGATCAACATTCGATAGTGTTTTCACTTAGGGCAAGGCTGGAAGTAGCAGCTAAGCCCTTGAAGTTCAAGCTAGACTGATATGGAGACACTGCCACTCTCATGATCCTGGGAATGAGAGGCTTATGGGGAATAGGGAAAAAGAAAATGGACCACAAGGATCTGCAGCAAAATAGCAGGCTCAGACCAGATGCTTTTGGTAAAACCTCTTCCCAGGGTTTGGAGTGATTATGAGCAGGAGAGAAGAGAGAAAGAAATCTACTTCTTGGGCTATGACTACCCCTTCCAAACTCTCACCCATACATCTTTCATAGCCATTTGTAGTGACTCAGCAACAATCTCAGACACAGTTCAAACACAGACTGAGTGTGTTTGTATTGTGGCAGTAACTGGGCTAACTACAGGCAGAGGAGTTTCTACTAGAACAAACTACAGTGTGTATGGGAAGACAAGTTACAGGCATGATAAAATTATGTAGTCCAACTTTGTCCAGGTTAAGAGGTTGTTATGTGTCACTTATAAAGTTGTCAGTGATGAAGGTCGCTGGTGTCTAGCCACCTGAGGCCACCCCCTCTCTAGGTTCTTTTCTCTTTAGAGAAACCTGTTTATTCTGTCTTCATTTATTCCCTATTTTGACATGCTACTACCCCATCCTCCCTACCTGCCCCCCAGGCAATAACAGAGAACTCTCCTGATAAATGTAGAAATGTGGTTCTTCTGTATGCTTTACCAGGTCTAATCCAATTTGGTTCCAGTCTGTAGTTTACATACACCTGAATAGCCTGAGTAACTTTATTTTATTAGGCCCCTTCACTTCCTTGTACCTTCTCCATGTTCTTTTACTTTCCCAAACTTTTTTCTAGCCTTAGCTCTGTCCACTTCATTTTATAGAAATATAAAGTTATACAAAATATATACATAAATATAAAGTTAAAAAGCACCTATTATGCACAAAACTTTGTGCTAGGTGACTAGAGATATAACGATAAAAAAAAATTACAATTCCTACCCTGTAGGAGCTTATATTTGTGGATAAAGTATAAAATATATACACAAATCAATATTTTACAATATGGAATGATATAATATCAAGGTTACAATAGAATAACATATACAGTTTAAGATCTGATTCGTCAACAAAACGTGAAGTCATAATCTGAAGGAGAGTTATTGTCCAAGAACAGATGATTTTAATGAGATTGAGTGTCTCATCTATCCTGATCATAAGTTCCTAGAAAATAGGACTTCTGTGGAAGGAGGTTCAGGGTAATGTAGTAGGAGAAAATAGAAGGATGTTAATCTAATTTGAAGGCAAAAAGAATCATGTGGGTGACTTGGAGGGATTTAGATTAGTGAAGTAGAGAGGTTGAATCTGGGAAGAAGAAATTTGGAAGAATTAAGGAAAGTCTGAAAGAGAACAATTTCCAGAACCAATTACTGGTCCCGAATCTACATCAGGGTTGAAAGAGGAATGGGATCAAGGATAATTAAGGCAAAAGATCCAAAAAGTGTTGAGGAAACTCAGGGAGGATTAAGAAGTAGAAGCTGAAAAGGATACTCAAGAAGGAAAAGAAAGTAGTTAGCAAGAAAAGGCAAGGTAAGATGAGGTAAGTGGAACAGTGAGAGAGTAGGAGAAAATGATAGAATAGATGGGGCCAACCGGTGAAACAGAGAGGAGGTTAGTGAGGAATTGCTGTTGGTTTTTTGCTTGTGGTGATTAGCACAGGGTCTGTCACATAATAATAAATGCCTATTTCCTGCCTGTTTGAAGAGGAGGTGGGTATAAATGTGAAACTGTTGTTGAGATTATGGAAGGGAATATCATTACATCTATCACTACCAAGAGGAAACAATTTTATATAAAAGTTTTGATAAGGAACTTAGGGTTTAGATGTAAATATCCACAAGTAGTTTTTTCTTTTTTTAAAAAAAAGGTCTAAAATCTCAGTCAAAAAGAGCAAGAAAAATTGTGCAGTGACTTTCATGGAGTGTATGATAGTTGCAATTTTACTATAGTTAGCTATGTTCCAAATGTAGGCTGACCTCCTTCCCTGGGCAGAATGTGAACAGACTCAAAGAATACCTCCCCACACTCCAGTTTGTTAGAAGGAGGAAATCTGCCAAAAAGGAAAAAGATGCAAGACTTCAATGAAGCGGGGAAAATGAACCTACCATGGAGAAGGGGAGACTGGATCTTTGTCCGTGTTAAGAGAATAGAAGAGGGGGGCAGAGCCAAGATGGCAGAGTAGAAAGACTCATATACGCTAGCTCCGAACCCACAGCCCATAAAATATCTGTAAAAAAGATTCTGGAGCAACAAGTTCTGGAGCAGCAGAAGCCACAGAACAATGGAGCAGACGAGATTTCTGTTCCAGAGAGCCTGAAAACCTCTTGCAAAAGGTCCATCATGCTGTGGACGTGGAGCCGAGCACAGCCCTGCATTGGCCGCGTGGCACCGAGAGGAGCAGATCCAAGCAGGCTTCAGGGACAGAATCTCCAGCAGCCACGCAGGTCCCTCCACCCACAGGTGACAAAGGTCAGTGAGAGAGTCTCTTTGGTGGGTCGAGAGGGGAGTGGGGTGCCCCCATAACTCAGGCCCCCTCAGGAGGCAGCAGCAGAGGCGGGAGCAGACCAGGGCTCCCCAAGTAGGCAGGAGCCAGGATCCATTGTTGAAGGTCTGTGCATAAACCCCCTGAGGGAACTGAGCCTGAGAGGCAGCCCTGTCCCCACCTGAGCACCTGAACTTGATCTCACACTGAATAGCAGCCCCGCCCCCGCCCAAAGCCCTGAGGCTTGGGAACAGCATTTGAATCTCAGACCCCAAGCGCTGGCTGGGCAGATCTGGAGGTGAAGTGGGTGTGAAGAGAATATTCAGAAGTTAAGTCACTGGCTGGGAAAATGCCCAGAAAAGGGAAAAAAAAATAAGACTATAGAAGGCTACTTTCTTGGTGAATAGGTATTCCCTCCCTTCCTTTCTGATGAGGAAGAACAATACTTACGATCAGGCAAAGACACAGCAGTCAAGGCTTCCATATCCCAGCCCACTCAATGGGCTCAGGCCATGGAAGAGCTCAAAAAGGATTTTGAAAATCAAGTTAGAGAGGTGGAGGAAAAACTGGGAAGAGAAATGAGAGACAAGCAAGCAAAGTATGAAAAACAAATAAACACCCTGCTAAAGGAGACCCAAAAAAATGCTGAAGAAAATAACACCTTGAAAAATAGGCTAACTCAATTGGCAAAACAGGTTCAAAAAGCCAATGAGGAGAAGAATGCTTTCAAAAGCAGAATTAGCCAAATGGAAAAGGAGGTTCAAAAGCTCACTGAAGAAAATAGTTCCTTCAAAATTAGAATGGAACAGATGGAAGCTAATGACTTTATGAGAAACCAATAAATCACAAAACAAAACCAAAAGAATGAAAAGATGGAAGATAATGTGAAATATCTCATTGAAAAACAACTGACCTGGAAAATAGATCCAGGAGAGACAATTTAAAAATTATGAGACTACCTGAAAGCCATGATCAAAAAAAGAGCCTACACATCATCTTTCATGAAATTATCAAGGAAAACTGCCCTGAGATTCTAGAACCAGAGGGCAAAATAAGTATTCAAGGAATCCACAGAACACCACCTGAAAGAGATCCAAAAAGAGAAACTCCTAGGAACATTGTGGCCAAATTCCAGAGTTCCCAGGTCAAGGAGAAAATATTGCAAGCAGCTAGAAAGAAACAATTCAAGTATTGTGGAAATACAATCAGGATAACACAAGATCTAGCAGCTTCCACATTAAGGGATTGAAGGGCGTGGAATAGGATATTCCAGAAGTCAAAGGAACTAGTACTAAAACCAAGAATCACCTACCCAGCAAAACTGAGTATAATACTTCAGGGGGAAAATTGGTCTTTCAATGACATAGAGGACTTTCAAGCATTCTTGATGAAAAGACCAGAGTTGAAAAGAAAATTTGACTTTCAAACACAAGAATGAAGAGAAGCATGAAAAGGTAAACAGCAAAGAGAAGTCATAAGGGACTTACTAAAGTTGAACTGTTTACATTCCTACATGGAAAGACAATATTTATAACTCTTGAAACTATTCAGTATCTGAGTACGGGGTGGGATTACACACACACACATGCACACGCACATGCACACACACATAGAGACAGAGTGCACAGAGTGAATTGAAGAGGATGGGATCATGTCTTAAAAAAATGAAATCAAGCAGTGAGAGAGAAATATATGGGAGGAGAAAGGGAGAAATGGAATGGGGCAAATTATCTCTCATAAAAGAGGCAAGCAAAAGACTCATTAGTGGAGGGATAAAGAGGGGAGGTGAGAGAAAAACATGAAGTTTACTCTCATCACATTCCACTAAAGGAAGGAATAAAATGCACACTCATTTTGGTATGAAAACCTATCTTTACAATACAGGAAAGTGGGGGATAAGGGGATAAGCAGGATGGGGGGGATGATGGAAGGGAGGGCATGGGGAGGAGGAAGCAATTTGAGGTCGACATTCATGGGGAGGAACAGGATCAAAAGAGAGAATAGAAGTAATTGGGGGCAGGATAGGATGGAGGGAAATATAGTTAGTCTTATACAACATGACTATTATGGAAGTCATTTGCAAAACTACACAGATTTGGTCTATATTGAATTGCTTGCCTTCCAAAGGGAGGGAGTGGGGAGGGAGGGAGGAAAAGAAGTTGGAACTCAAAGTTTTAGGAACAACTGTCGAGTACTGTTCTTGCCACTAGGAAATAAGAAATACAGGTAAAGGGGTATAGAAAGTTATTTGGCCCTACAGGACAGAGGAGATGATGGAGACAAGGGCAGAGAGGGATGATAGAGGAGAGAGCAGATTGGTGACGGGGGCAATTGCAATGCTCGGTGTTTTGGGGTGGGGGGAGGGGACAAGGGGGGAGAAAATTTGGAACCCAAAATTTTGTGAAAATGAATGTTAAAAGTTAAATAAATAAATTTTTTTTAAAAAGAGAGAATAGAAGAATGTTATACAGGAGAAAAGGAAGGAAGGGACAGTTGTAGAATTAGAACTTAAAAGCAGATTTCAGGCTCTTCCAGAAGAGAAAGGATATGAATATCCTGAGAAAAAAGATGTTTGTCCTCCAAGGAGTGATATAGTAGACCCAGAGAAGCTGTCAGGAGAGAGAGATCATTTAGTAAGGGTCAGAGGAAGAAGAGAAAAGTAGTTGGTGATCACCTGCTCAACTGATAACACAATGTTCCCCCTCCCCCGCAGGGCATGTACTAAAGATATAAGAGAATCTACCAAGACTTATCAAAATGGATAACAACTGCCCACTTCTGGTGATTCATGTGGACAAATACAATTTTTCTAAAAGGAACCTAAGGAGGATTGCTTTCAATGGGTAACACTGAGGAAAACCCAATTTGTACCCTAATATTCTTCAATTTCTTGCCCAAGATGTCATAATCATTGTCAATCCTTTTTCGATACGACATTCATCCAAAATTTTAGAAATCAGATTTAAAAACATCTAGAAGGATAAATGGGATCTCATGGGACAAAATGCTTCAGGAAAAGTAGTTCTGTGGGTATAAAAAATGTTCAAGTGTAAAATTCTAATGACACCAAAGGGAGATGAGATTTGTCTGAAGATATCAAAGTAGATGAATTGGTAACTCACAAATCAACATACAATTAGAGAATAAATATACAGAAGATGGAACAAGCAAAATAAGAACATGGTAAAGTACTGTAAAATAATGGCCAGGTATAAGCTTGGCCTGGCAATGGAAACTAAACATAACAACAATATTTTTAATGTATATTGGGAGAAAAATGTAGATCAACAACAGAATAGGATCTTGGGGTGGATGGAATGATGATGACCAACACGAGGGGGAAAGCAGTGCTTCTCCCTCGTGCTTTATTTCTATTTTGTCTTCTATTTTCTATTTGACATTTGCCCTGAAAATGACAGAACAAAAATAACTAAAAGGGAATTGATATCCAAAATATGTAATGATATAGGAAAAATGTGTCTAATTGCCCTCGATCAATTCACATTACTTGGCCCAGATGAACTATTTCCTCACAACCAAAAACAACTGGTAGATGTGATTCCTGGGTCATTGTCAGTGATATTTGAAACATCATGGAAAATGGGAGACGTGACACAAAAATGGAGAAAGCAAATATTGTTTAATTTTTAAAAAGGAAGAATTCTTTTAAACTGAAAGCCCAAATTTGACTTTGATTTCCTGGGAAATTCTAGAACAGATCATTAAAGAAATCTTTTTCAAAAATGTAGGAAGGGACACCATCTTTGTGATTACAAAGAGTTATCACAGCTTCATCAAGAACATGTCATGCCAGATTAACTTCATTTCTCTTCTTGGACAGGACTACTAAACTAATAGATGAGATCTCAGTGCACCCCTTTCAGGAAGGAAGGAAGGAAGGAAGGAAGGAAGGAAGGAAGGAAGGAAGGAAGGAAGGAAGGAAGGAAGGAAGGAAGGAAGGAAGGGAAGCTAAGGACCTGAAAATTTGAGAAAATTTAGATTATGATAGGGTCTCTGGAGAGGAATAGCAAGGAGCATATATATTACTCAGTTGTGCAGGGAACTATTAAAAATTGACCATATATTATGGCATAAATACTTCAAAAACAAATGCAGAAAAGCAGAAATATTAAATGTATCTTTTATTGCAATGTAATGTGGGGGGGCAGAGGCCAAATGCAATGTAATAAAAATTATACATAATATAAAGGGTCATTGAAGAATTGACTAAAAATTTCTTAGTAATTAAATGTCTTAATCCTAAATAATTAGTGGATCAAACAATAAATCACAAAAGCAATAGATAATTTCATCAAACAAAATGACAACAGTGAGACAACATACAAAAATTGTGCAGTACAAGACAATCTTGGAAGGAAATATATACCTCTAAAAACTTTAATTAACAAAAGAAAAAGAACAGATCAATTGATTTGGCACGTAACTAAAAAAGCCTAGTAAATGAATGAATTTTTCAAAAGCAATTAAATGCAAAAAATAGAAATTCTGAAAAATCAAAAAGGTAAACATGTAAAACAAAAAAGAATTAATAAATAAAATTAGAAGTTAGCTTCCCCTCTACAATTAAACAAAATAGACAGGCCACTAGCTAATTTGATTACAAAAAAAGAAAGGAAAAAGTCAAATTTTGAGTATCAAAAATGAACAGAGAACTACAATAACAAAAATTATATATTTTTTTAAAAAACCTTTTAAACACTTGTACACTCTAATAAATGTAATGACCAACTACAATATTAGAGTACTACATTGGAGGGCTACATACCTCCTAGCAGACCAAGATTTGTAGGGTGGAATCAATGAAATAACAAGGGCAAAGAGATTCAAGGGTGGGAGACATTGAATTATTGTCTCTAATAGTTGTTGTAGGGTCAAGACTGTGAAAGAAGGGAACCAAAGTCAGAACAGGGGTGATAAACTGAGGAAACAAGGAAAAGATTCATGAACTGTGGATTACAATGAGAGTAAAAGAGGTGACTTAGGAGTAGTAAAAGACTTAGCAGGAGATGAAATTGTAATCAGAGAAAACAACTGAAGAATTTAGGATCTTGGAAGTGGAGCAGGTTTGACTAATATAATCTGATAGATGAAGGTAACTGAGGTAGGTTGACCTATGCTGAGACCCTAAACATAAAGACATGGTGGGAAGAGTATTGACGCTGAACATAAGTTTTCAAGCTCTGCAATTTACTGCTTGTCTGATCTTAGGGGAAGTTGCTTACTCTCTTTAGAATTAAGCAATTAATCCTCATCTGAAAAATGAAGCAGTTGGACTAGATGATCTCTAAAGTCCCCTCCAGATCTAAAACCTCATGACCTTGACTTATCAATTTAACGCTATACCAATCAAATTACCAAAGAGACAGTTTATAGAATAGACATGCCTCATGTCTAATCTATTGCCAAATCCTGTGATTTCTAACTTCCCAGTATCTCATATACAGATCCGCTTCTCTTCTCTAATACTGCTCCCACTGTAATGCAGACCCTCATCTCATCACACCTGGACTACTGTAATAGCCTTCTGATTGGTTTCTCCCACTCCAGTCCAGTTTACAAAATAATATTTCTAAAGCATGGGTCTGACCATGTCATTTCCCTTCTTCCATCCAGTAGCTCCTTATTACCTCCAGCATCAAATACAAAATCATCCATTTAGCTTTAAAAACCCTTTATAACTTGTTCTTTTCCTACTTTTCTAGTCTTCTTACACCTTGCTCCTTCCCAAATGCCCTCTTCTGTATTTTGCTATACAATGACACTGGCATCCTTGCTGTTCCTCAAAGACCATAGCATCCCATCTCCCATCTGTGTATTTTCACCAACGCTTCTCCATTCTAGAAATTCTTCCCCTCTTCTCTTCTTCATAAATGCTTGTTGATTTGAGATAAAACAGTAATAAAATTCATTTGGAGAAAAAAAAGGCCTAGAATCTCAAGGCAACTTTTTTTAAGTGGAAGGAAATAGAGCTAAGATAATAACAGACCTCAAACTATATTATAATTCAGTAATCTTCCAAAATTGGGAACTGGTTAAAAGTACAGAAGATCAGTGAAGTAAACTATGTAAATGAGAATGAAAAATTGTAATAAAAAAACCCAGTAGCCCAGTCATTGATGACCTCAAGAACAGAAAATTATTGACAGAATCCCCATATATCTAGAACTGCTAGAAAACTGGAAGTGTTAGGAAACTAGGAAAATGGGGGAAAAAACCAAAAATTAGATTTAAAACAGCATTTTAAAACATATACAATCATAAACTATAAAAGCCTATAAGATTTGGTTAATAAAAAAAGACAGAGAGAAAGGATGAAAAAAGGTAACTTTCATAACTTTAGTTAAGAAGGAGGAGGAAGGGAATTTGTTTTATCTACACAAGGATAGAGTTGATTGTAAGAACTAAAAGAGACAATTTTGATTAAATAAAATTTTAAAAATTTTGTATTAACAAATCAACACACCTAGACTAAGAAGAAAAGTTATTGAGTAGAGAAAATATTTGCATTCAACATCACTGAGAAATGCCTAGTAGTCAAGAAATGTAGAGGATGAAGATAAATACATGAGACCAAGAGCCATGCCATAGTAGATAAATGGTCAAAAGATATGAACAAGCAGTTTTCAAAAGAAGAATTTCAAACTAACAATAATCATATGAAAACAGGTGTTCAAGGAGGACGAGCATCTCTGGTGTGAGGGCTTGCTTAGCTTTTTTCAGGGTTGCTCATCCATCTTTGGTGTCTACCTGCCACTCAGCTCTCACCTGTGGCTCCAAGAAGCTGTAGCATGTGCAGTGGCCACATCCTGGTGAAACCATTTTGGTGGACGGGATGAGGGTAGCCAACAGGCCTCAAACTCATCATTGAATTAGGGGACTGTTTACCCTAAGCATGGGAAAACTTCCTCAGCAGAATGGGTGGATGAGAACAATGTGTTCCAATGGCCATGAAGGCAGCTGAAGCAAGTGCTGTGGAGCACTTCAAAGATGCCAAGGCCACCCACTACATCCCAGTCATTACCAGTTGTCTTGACTTTAACTTGCATTCAATGACTGTGGAAGACAGTGTGAGGTTGATGACTGTGCAGCTCTGTCTCACTTCAATCCAATTCATGCAGGAGTCAAGACATCACCCCATGATGTCATTAGTCATCTTTGAAAATGAAAGACAAACAACAACAATAAGAGAAATACAAATAAAATAATTGAGGTTTCATGTGACACCAAGAAAATTGGCAAAGATGATAAAATGGAAAATTGTCAATAATCAAAAGGCTATGGCAAGACAGGCCCATTAATACAATGTTGGTAAGACTATGAATTGTTTCAGTAATTCTAGAAAACTATTTGAAGATGTGGGGAAAAGGCGATTCAACTTTTTATATCCTTTGACCCAGTGAACTCATTGCTAGATAGAAGGAAGAGGAGAAGGAGGAAGAGAAGGAAAGAAGGAAGGAAGGATGGAGGGAAAGTGGAAGAAAAGAAAGAAGGAGGAAATGAGAAAAGGAGGGAGGGAAGGAAGAAAGGGAGAAAGAGAGAGGAAGAGATAATACATACCAAACTCTCTCAACAGCACTTTTTGAGGTAGTAAAGAATTGAAAATAAAGCAGATGTCCAGTGGTTTGAGGAATGACTGAACTGTGGTATAGATGTTGTGTAATATAAAGGTGCAATAAAAAAATGAACATTACGAATTGGAGAAACATGGGAAGATTTCTATGAACATATACAAAGTGAAATAAGAAGTTGAAGAACAATATACACAATGACTATAATAACGTAAATGAAAATGACGCTAAAAAGAAGCACCACTCTGAATAACTGAAAAATTTAGTCATGGTCCCAGCGAACAGACAACTTAAGACACCTTCCCTTGACAGAGAGGTGGAGGATTGTAAAGACTGAATATTGCAGATATTGTCCAATGTGGTCACTATATGAGTTATTTTTGCTTCTGTTTTTCTGTCTTACAAAGAAAAGTTCAAATCAAGACTGGCTATATCCAGAAATATTTGCAGTATAAAAACAAAAAACATTAATAAATTTATTTACAACAAAATAAAGTTTATGGCCTTATGTTAAGATTTAAAGTTCTATACCATTGTTTCTGACATCCTCACAGGTCTCTCATAATATAAGTCCCTGAGGTGTATTTTATTTAAATGCCTAAATCTAGTACTGCTGAAGAGATTGATAAACTGAGAGCCTAGGGTGTTAGGAAGATCAACCATATGAATATCAAAGTCAGTAAGTACAAGGAAAAGAAAGCAGGGGGACACCTAGGTAAACGAAGGTTTGTAAATGATAGATTTTAGGAGAAAAAGATTGAGATTTCCCAGCTACAGTTGCAAATATATATGTGTATGTGAAATAAAACAAACCCTAATGACAGTGTGATGTGATAGAACCTCAATACATCTAATCTCCATCTTTTTTTTTCATCAGGGAAGAGCTGTTGTTAAATGTCAATGAACACACTCAGTTCCTTTCTCCCAAGGTAATCCAACAAGCTTTTGTGGGAAATGTCAACCATCAAGCAACCAACAATGATTTATTAAGCACCTATATCTCTATTTCCACCAGTCTGGTCTGCTTAACAGCTCATAGACTTGCCTGATCATCTCAGGAACTCATTCCTGTCCTTGTCTTTGCACGATGTTCATTTATATCCATGGTTACTTTTTAATGATAATAGTTGGCATTTATTGTTTGCATTTTCACATGAGTCATGTTATATAGAAGAATTAGAACGTAGGAGAGTAACCATGAGAAAAAACAAAACAAAACAAAAAAAGAGAGCTAATAGTCTGCCTCCATCTGCATTCAGATTCCATATTTCTTTGGTTGGACGAGGACAGCATTTTCCATCATAAGTCTTTTGGAGTTGCTTTAGGTCCTTACATTGCTGAGAAGAGCTAAGTCTATCAAAGTCAGTCATCACACAATGTGCCTACGACCTTATTCTTATACTCAACTGGACACAAAACTTTACCAATTACTCTTCACTATGTCTCTTCCACCCAACCTTTCTTTTGAAATATCATTGCCACTATCCTACTATCTTTATCGTTTTGCATCTGGCTTACTACAATAACCTCTATATGGGTCTTACTCCCTGTCCATTTTCTCACTCTAATCCATGCTGCACAGATGTATCTTGTTAATAAACTGTCTTAACCTGCTCTTGAGCTCCAGGGGCGATGGGAGCAGCCACAAAAGTAGGAAAGAGGTTGGGGTTTGTGGGGGGCAGGGCCCTGTGTGAGTGTCCACAGCAGGGGGCTGAGCCTGAGGGGAACCAAGGCAACAGGGAGGGGCTTAAAACTCCTCTCCCCCATAGTTTTGACTGGCATCTCCTCTTTCAGTCATTAATTAATATTCATCAAACACCAAAGCAAAATTCAAGTATTATGGCCACTGAAGCAGAAATATAGAATAGCTCTTTTAAGGTTCTGGTTCCCTAATCACCTTGCTTCTATCATCTCTTCTCCTTGATATGCTCAGTAGCACCATGCAATTGACTTGTAGGCCACCATTCCAAGCCATTTTTCTCTCCCTCTTCCATTTGTTTTTCATTGACTTAGTTCTTTTATGAAGAAATTAGCCTACCAATTTCTTTGCTGTGTCTGAAAACACTGACCTATCTATTGTCTCATGGAGGGTTTAGAGTGTTCCAGGACATCATCTTCTACAGTCAGTTCCGGGGTTACTGCATTTAAGCTCATCCACTTTGTGTGTCATACTGACAAACTTTTTCCCAGGCCAGGCCACCAACTGAAAAAAGCTAAATGTAACATTAGCCTAAGAAAATCATAAACTCAGATATTGTCTTAATATTAATGTTTAAAAAAGAATACACACACAAATAAGCATTTCCTTAGTTCATAAGCTATAAGGATTTGATTTCTTTGAAAATGGGGTAGGTGACAGCAGATCATGTTTCAGGTATTTGGCAAAGCCCTTTTTCCTTTTCCCTGCTTGGAAGGAAAGGAACTGGCTGTCATCTTCATTAGAAATTTAATGTAATTATGGCCATTTATTATTGATTTTGTCACAAATTCCTCTTTACTGGTTAGCTCAAAGAACCTCGTTGGTTCTTGTAAGTCCATGACTTTCTCATCCTCTAACATATGGACACTGACCATCGTGTGTCCCACATGGGTAGTTTGACACACTGTTTTGTAACTCCCGGTGGTCTGTTCCGTGTTGATGCTATTTATCTTCTCTGTTGTAAATAAAGACTTTCTTGTTCAATAGGTAGAGCGATAAGTGAACTACTACTATAGTTGTGTCAACTCTCTAATCACTCCATGTCACTCTCCCAAACCTCCCATGATTATGGTCAAATCCAAACTCCCTACTCTTCTGTGAATATTTTCCATCTTTCATTCTAATTCCATGCTGCTTTTCCCAAGTGATACACTAGTTATTCTCTTTTCACTCCAAACAGATCCTCTACAATCCTTGTTACATATGAACAGCTGCTGGCAGTTTAAGCTTACTGCTCAGATGTAGAATGCTATGCTGTCCAGCAATGATATTTCATCAGAGATTACTTGTTCCTCAAACATGATCTCAGTCTTAAATACAAAAGAGTTTTAAGAATTTTAACATAGTTTAGCAAAAAAATAATTTACAATAATGTCCAAAGGTACTTTTCAGGCTCAAATATTTTGGCCAGAATCCAAGCCTTTTTTTCTTTTACTCATCATTTTTTAACCTATTTACTTAATGCATTTCCAACATATACACCTGGACTATAGATATTTAAATTTAAATCTAGAACTCACTTTTAAAAAACCAAGAATATATACTGAATTATGATTAAATACCAAGATGAAAACTGGAATGAAATTCAGTACTCTACCATTGTAGAGTCTACATTTGTTCTCCCTATTTCCAATTTCTCCACTGTCCAAACTTCCATACAGATGCCAAACTTGAAACTCAAGAAGTTTCAGGGGATTGATGTAGCCTCTAGGCTAAAATGAAAATTCTTTGACTTATCATTTAAAGTCCTCCATAATATGATTTCAACCTATATTTCTAAACTGACTTAACCTTTCTTCTTGACTTCACATTAATCCCACTCATATATTCTAATGTTCCAGTCAAACTAACTATATTTGAAATTTTATATCCTACCTCTTTGCCTTTGTCTTCCATGCCTGGAATTCTCTCCTCCTTCATTTCTGCTTCTTGGAAGTTTAGTTCAACCTTTCCTGAATTTGCTTGATGGAGGCAGCTTGGTGTCAAGAGAGAGTCACTTTCAAGGTTTATCACCTCCAGCATATTCCAATTCTCTTCCTGATTAAAGTGTTAATGATAGACAAGTGTGAGGATTCTGAATCATTTCCAAAACTTTGATCTCTTTCATTTCTTAATTGTAAAGTTTTTTTTTACAACTTTTCAAATTTCCTCTGAGCCCATTTTTACCCTGAAATCATTAAGTATCAAGGGATATTTTGAATTCTTTTGAAGGATCTTGTAAAGTTTTTCATATACTTTCTCTACTTCTTATTTCTCTCCAACAGATATTGGCAAATAAGTTTAAACTATCTTCCAGGTGGCCTATTTCCTTAAGTTTATCATGAGTATGGCAAGGCAGCGTAATGTCAATTTAAATGGGAAGCTCTTTCCCATCCATTAATAGGCCCATGTGACCTGCCTGGGTCACATGAAAGTCTGAGTCACATGAAGCCTGTGTTGGGAGGAGTTTGCTGAATGGGTGGAGCAGGAAGAGGTGGAGTAGAAAGTGAGTCCCAGCAGTCAGAGCTGGGAAAGAAAGAGCAGGCAGCAACTAGTGTGAGTGGGAGAGCTTGTTTGGGATTTTGTTTAAGGGAGTTGGTTTGTAGGAAGCCTAACAGAGGGAAGGCTTGAGGATGGTAGTGACCCTTGAATTGTTATTGTGTATAGATTTCTTTGTTGCTATGATGGATTTGGTCTTCTTATGTTGGGATTCAGCTTTCTGGTGTTTGAATAAATGCTTTGGTTCTGTCTTCCATGAAGAGTCTGCTACATTTTGCCATTCAGAATTATGCTGGCATATTCTTAGCCATCATAGGTACTATGAATATTGCATTGGCACTATAGGTAGCATGACTAAAAGTCGGTGTCCCATGAAACCAAGATATTTAAGATATTTAAAATTCTATGATCCTACGAACTTCTCCATTCACTTCTCAAAGAGAAACTATGATCTATTCTTCTATTCAGCTATCATTTCTTTATATTCTCTGGTTTCATTTATGTTGATAATATTAAGGTGGATGTGATTTAATTCCAACAGCTAGGTAGGTAGGTGACTCGGTAGATCAAGAGCTAGACACAGAGTCAGGACCATTGAGTTCACATTGGGCCTTAGATATTTATTAGCTGTGTGATCCTGGGCAATCTTTGGTTGCCTCAATTGCCTCAACTGTAAAATGTAGATAATAAGAACATTTACCTTGCCATTTTGTCATGAGGATGAAACAAGATAATATTTTTTAAGCACTTAGCATAGTACCTAGCACATAGTAAGTTCTAAATAAATGCTTATTCTCTCACCATGCCATATCAGTTTAGTGGACATTAGACAATGGAGTCTCATGAGACCAAAGGAGTCTCATAGCCTGATGGAAAAGAGTTTGGGGTCTGAAGTTAGGAAACTGGTGTTCAAAGACTTCCTCAGGCACTTACAGTTGGTATGGGACTCCCTTCTCATTGATAGAGATCAATGCCCTGTGCCTGGGGAGGTTGAGGGGAAGGGGAAGGAACAGGGCAGAGTTAAAAAGAACAAAAGAGAAGAAAGATTCCATTTCCTTAGTCTCTTTGAGTTCTTCTGGCTTCTAGCTTCAAAGGAGAGAAGGTGGCTATTCTAATTAAGATCTCTCTTTTGGTTGAACTGCATGACCTCACTCCCAAAGGAAGACCTCATTCCATCTGTACTGTCTGGTGTATATTCTCAAATGTATACTTTCTCCAATTTCTGTTTTGCCATTAACTTGAATAAATGGGTTTCTTTGTTATTTGCTATGTATGTACATTGTGGAACTGATATCTTGGTGGGAAAGGGGTCAAATCTTGGATATAGAACTTGGTGCCATTTTTCTCTGTTAATGAACAGAGATCAGGAATTTAGATTGAATCTTGAAGTTATTTCCCCAGTCTAACAATATTTGAGGAAGCAAATATAATTCTAGCATGCCATTCCCTCATTCTGAAGAAAGCAGAGTGGCATGCCTCTGACCCCAACCTGTGCTTCTCAAAGTCTCCCTTAGAGGAGGGGCAGAGAAGGAGGCACTAGAGCTGTCTATACTTGCTTCAGCATAAGCTGCACATCAAGACCATCATGTGCTACACTCAACCAGGCTCATCTTTGGATAGTTGGCTCACCATGTCCATCCTGGTAGCCTTGGCAGCTTGGGAAGCCCTGTTAGAGCTGCTAACGTTCCGTTGACAGACTTCAAGAAGCCAGGTCATCTCCACACCTTATTTAAGCATCAGAGCAGGATTTCTGCAGGGAGTAGAACTTCATTAACTAAAAAATAAAAAATAAAAAAAAGACCCTTGAGGCAATTGTTTAATTTAAGGGGAAAGTAGAGTTTTTCTTTAATTCTCAGAGTAAGTTACTTAGATTTCTAAATAAGATGAAGTAGGATAATGTAGGTAAAGTGCTTTGTAAACCTTAAAGAACAACATAAGGGCTGGTTAGCAAGGAGATTTTGTCTTCATTTTACTAGCAGAAAATGTTAGTGAAATTTTTTTGTAGAGAATTCTCGTTCAATTCAAGAAGTGATTTAATTCAATAAGTATTTAAGTGCCTACTCCAGAGTGGGGAACTTAGATCCTTGAACTTCTAGAAAGCCATGTATGGCTGCAAGGACTCAGGTTCCCCATCTCTGCCCTACTCCATTAGGCACTTTTCTGGCTGCTGGCCATACAAAAACCAAAATGAAACACTCCCTGTCCTCAGGGATCTTACAGGAAAACAACACATACACAGACAAGTAAATACAAAATTTATAAAAATATAAAGGTATTCTAAGGATGAGAAACAGAACTAAACAATTAGATGATCAGGTGCTAGATCATGCCAATACTTCATTCCATCTAGGATTCAGAATCTGATAGTACCACCAAGGAACATTTTGAGGGAGACCATGGTTGACCATGTTTGAGACCACTTGCTTGCTACAAATAAAGAAACACAAAGAGATAGAGGAACATTAACATATCATTTTTGAGTCTCAACTTTCTCATATCTACATCCATACTCAAGGCCTTACAAATTTCAGGACAGGATTTTTTTTAAAAAAGACTTTTTTTTTGTAAATGTCTCCCACAATAGAATAGTAACTCTTCGAGTTTCATTTTTGTCTTTACATTCTCAGTGGCTAGCACAGAGTTAGGAATACAGTAAAATCTTAATAAATGCTTGTTGATTGACTGGTTGATTGTTCATTTATTGAATATATGAGCACATGGTGGAAAAAAATCACAGCTCAAAAACAAATAAGTAAAATGTGTTCTATCTGATCCTCAGTCCCCCTGGCTAGTAATACATTCTTCACTATATTTGTTTGATTTGGGTTTTAGCAAGACTGAGTACTTGCCATGTTTTCCTGACTGTTCTACACTAAACTGAGGTGGTTTCCGGTAAACCTAAAAATGTCACATGGTTTCCTCTGGGTCTTCCTTCCCTTGCACCTGAAAACTGAAGGTTTGCTGACATACAAGTCAAGATTCCCCACACCCCTGCCCTCCATGACAGACTTTCTTAACTGGCCTCTAGCTCACTGGCCCTGCTCCAATAGCTTGCCACCCCCTCTATGTCTCACCTGAACTGCATGCCAATCTTCCACCTTCAGCATCCTTCCCACCTCCTTTCTACCAAACCAAAGCCCTTCTTCAAAATTCTAATTCACCTCACTCTTCCCTCAAGTCTTTCCAGACTAACTCCAACTGTCTAATGCATAGAAAGATGAAGGGTGTGGCCATAGATTAGGTCCCCAGGCAAGCTAGTTAAGTATGTCATGTTAAGTGAGAGGATCAGAAAAAGCACATCAGGGTGTGAATCTGGATCAGCTACTACCACCCTCTCTGCTACTGCTACTGGTTAGCATTTATATAGCACCGTAAAGTTTGCAAAACGCTTGACATATATTATGTCATTTGATCCTTACAACCACCCTGGGAAATAGGTGCTGTTATTATCCCCATTTTACAGATGAGGAATCTGAAACTGTGACTTGCTCAGGGACACACAGCCAGTAAAGGTCTGTTGTTGTTAAGTCGTTTGCAGTTGTGTTAGTAAATTTTTTGTGACCCCTTTGGGGGTTAGCTTGGCAAAGATACTGGAGCAATTTGTCATTTCCTTCTCCAGCTCATTTTACAGATGAGGAAACTGAGGCAAACAGGGTTAAGTGATTTGCCCAGGGTCATACAGTTAGTGAATATCTGAGAACTCTCAAGAACTTTGGATTTGACTGTGCCATGTAGGTGACACTGGCACAGGACTGCTCAGCATGGTGTGCCCACATCAGAAAGGGTGCTGTGCTCTTTGAGCAAAGCAGAATTGAGACTGCACAAAGTAAAAGTAGGATGTGCAAATTTGCGGCATGCACTCCAAATATTCACATGAACTATCTGTGCCCAACCTGTGGCAGAGTATTCCGAGCTTATATTGGTCTGATCAGCCAGTCGGACACACTGAAATTCCACTTTATCATGGTGATGTCATTTTGGTCCTCTTCGAAGACAAAGAACAACAACCAACTTCAAATTTTGGTTTTTGTTTTTAAAAGAAAGGGCTTGGACCAGATAATTTGATAATTTTTCATCCAACTCTATCATCCTCTAGTGGTAAGCACTGATTGAGACTGAATGAGGGTCTGGGTAGAAGGAGATTGTAAGGAACATTTTTCGGGAATGCCCCATCACAGTCCTATTCTATTGACTTCTGTTCCTCCAATAATCCTCCCTAACTTTTAACTTGCTCACTTCCCAGGCTCCTTAGCTCTCATGCCTATGTGCTTGTAAACCCCAGTGAGTCATATTCTCTTTGGTTTACATCTGTTCCTTCTCCCCAGTTAGATATAGACTACTTGAGGGCAAAATCAGGTATCTACTCATTTCCTGCATGCTAAACTTAGGGTCAGGATAAAGTCCTTTAAGAAACACTTAAACAAATTTCCACTGGTGAGCAGCACCTTCCTTGGGGTTTCATAAACCTAGAATATGAAGCCAGTCATTGCCTGAGCGTCCTTCTTCTCTTTCTAATTGTGTAGTTCCACAAGCCAAAAGATAGATGATGGGATCCCAGTGGTGCTTAGATCTGAAAGTGACATGCATTGTTATTTACTAGCAGAGGCAGGCGTAGCCCAGCCCAGCCCTAGCAAGCACAACACAGTGCTCCCCATAAAGGGGGAAAAGCCCATTCTAGTCACAAGGAGCACACAAGTAAATTCCGAGTTCACCCCAGAGGGAATAGGCTGTGACTAACTCACAGGTATATTTAAAAGGCGATAATTGTTTCAGCAGAGAGTCATAGGGAGGATAACCCAATCGCACTTATCTGCCACAATAAAAAAAAAAAAATGCTGTTCATGCATTTCACAACTGCCGAAAGCTGCAGTCTAAATTGGTTGGCAAGGCAGGAGGCCATCAGAGCACTCAAAGGAATCGTCTCAGCAATTATCACTAATTAACCACCCCCCTAACAGTTGGGAGCCAGTTGGAGAAGCTTAAGCATGCATGTAAATGAGGGAGGAGGGACAAGCCGGAATGAGGAGGTTGTGTGGCATATTTGTTTTGTTTTGACTTCTTTCCAGACATATTTCAGTTTACATAAATATTTGAAGGTTGGATCAGACAGGATTTATAGCACAATGGCACTAGGAATGCCTTCATTAAAAAAAAACAAAACACGAAAACCCAAAACTTTGATACAGTCTAAGTTAGCTTCCAGGAAGGAGAAGCAGTGAAGAGAGAGAACCTTTTTTCAATATTTAACCTGGTTCCCAGATCAACACCACCTACCGATTAAACAATTACAGGTTAGGATAACTTCGGATAGTCAAGCACTTTCCCCACAACTTTTCAGCTTTTCTTAGGAGGGACAGACAGACACCCTCTACCTCTTCAGAGACAGAAGATGGCCAGATGTCTGAGCTTAGCTCCACACGTTACAGCATGTTTTAAAGTGACCTTTCCTTAACCTAGAATTTTTGGACTTTGAGGGTTAAAGCTAACATTTGGTATTTGTGCCTTATCCTTCCCTCCCCCCACCCAAAGTGTTTAGAGAAATAAGAGAGAGCCCCACCCTCTGCACTGGGCAAGCTGTTTCCTGTAGAAAGTGCAGTTAATGCCTCACAAAAAAGAACTGTTCAGGAGGATCTCTAAGGGTCTGTTTTCATTACTCTTTTTTCCAAATGGGGTAAAAACTTTTACAGTGTTTGTTTTTTCCCAGCATGCAGGCAGACAGAATAACTGCACCATGGGAAACCCAGATGCCTGCGTACTCCCAAGTTCTGTCAGGCTAAATGAACCCCAAGTCAGAGACTCACTCCCCCCCCAGCCTTGGTTTCCCCTGGACACAATCATTCCTCCTCAGATCCCTTTCTCTGTGGACAAGGGCATTGTGGGAAAATTCAGGTCTACATAATCATCCCCTTAACGAAAACACTTTTTTTTAAAAATGAAACTCAGGGTTTTATAGGGCTGTTCACAGTGAGAATGTAGTCCTCTGTTTCTAAATGAAGCAGGAAAGGCTTCATAGATTTTATTGTTTACGTTCAATGAAAGGAAAAGTCTGACTTGAAGTACTCAGATGTAATCTCTCTCTGGGTTTAAAATGGCTCTATTGTACTCCAGATCAGTGGTGCTCTTTGGAAAGGTAAATCAAGGTTCTCCCCCAGTCATAGACTGGATAGTATTTTTGCATGTTGTCACACCAGACACAGTAGCTTGCTGGCAGATGCATCCCATTCGAGAAAGAAGTTTATTTTCTTTGAGGATGCACAGTCAAACAATGTTCTGGTGCCCGGGAAATTTCATAACTTTCCATGTAATTAAGCAGTTGGCATGACCTCCAACAGCAGCCGGGTAATAATCAGAGCAAGGGGCTGTGCAGAGAAACACGTTGATCTACTGCTGCTCAGGCACAGAGACGCTACAAAAGCTTGCAGTAGGTCCCAAACTCTCTCCCAAAGCAGAAGGGTTTCCACACCATTTTCCCTGTAAGTTGTAATCCTCCCAACAAACAAATATGATGCAATTCCCTGTAAGTGGAGGGCTGAGAGCTACAGTTTGCCAGGGTTCCCATACAGGCTGAAATTCCCCTTCCATCACCCATCTAAATTTAAGATCCCTCAGGATTTCTATGGGGGCCTTTAAAAAACACCATCAAGGCTTGAGGTGGGGGATTGGGGGGAAGGTGAGCAAAAAGAAAAATTATGATAAAGGGCAAAGGTTAAGCATGATGCAAAAGTATACCAAATATAATAAAATAGCTTGCAAATCAAGACAATTCATCTGTTTGAGTCAGTCGAATGGATTTGAGATTTTCATTTCCAGTAGACTGGGCATCTGAAATATTAACTCAAATTAATTAACTTAAAAAGCAAGATCTTGATGAATGTGGAGTTTGTTTTCCTTTATAGGCAATCAGGGAAGTCTAGGGTAGGAATATGACAGAAAATCATCAACCCAATGAGACTTCAGGACTTAGGGTAAAAGGTCAACCTCCTGTTACCCCCAACAGAGCCATGACAATGTGTGGACAGTAATTCATGTAATCACAGGTGTTAAACTTCAGAAGTCTCAGTAATGGAAGGAGTCTCTTCAGGAAAGAAAAAGCAGATCTGTTCAGTCTGTTTTGACAGTACCCAATAGGCCAGGTGTCTTCCAACTCCACTACAGTCTATGGATTCTACAACTTGTTACATCAGTTTTAAGCCCCACTTAATTTTGAGGACCAGGACTTCAATCTACTAAACACTTTAACTGCAATTGTTTTAAGAGCTTAATTTTCTCCTCCATAACATTCCAATTTTATCTAACTGACCAAAAGAGAAGGAATGAAATGAAAGCTATTCTGACTGACAGTCTCTGATTTCACATGCTCTGAAAGAGGGCTACGTCCAAAGCAGCTGGCATGCTGAAACTTCACAACACTGAAAGGACAACTGCCCAGTTCAATTCAAAAGCCACCAAGAGGGCAGCAGTTGGACCTATGTGATTCTAATTACATTGTTTTTTCCTAGAAATTATTGCTAGAAGTTAATCAAAGGAGCAACTGTAAATCTAAAATCAATCCTCAAATCCTAGCAGGAGCTGCCTGTGCTTTAACAGATTCCAGAAATCATCCATACCCACTCTTCTGTGCATCTTCAATTTCTCTGTCTTTCCTAGTTGCTTCCCATATCCCTACAGTTGTGTTCCAGTCACCCCAATCCTAATTTCGCTTGCCCCTTCTACCACCATTAAGAATCTGCCCCGTTTTTCTCTTTGCCTCTTCTTTATTGCCAGACTTCTTGGGAGACAACAAAACAAAAAAAACAGCTTCCTTACCTTCACTTTGCCTTGTACCTTGAAGCTTCCATTTTTACCCTTGAACCATCAAATTAAATCCTGCCTCCTCTATGAGCTCTTCCCTGATTCCCTCTTTTCTCATTGATAAATGACTTTTCTTCCCTTGGAGCTCATACATCATATTTGTATTCCCCTTATGCAAGAGTCTTATATAATTTTATACCATATTTATTTATGCATACCGTACGTTACTAAACTAAGCTCCGTGAGAGCAAGGGCCATGTTTTATCTACATCCTCTATCTCTCCAACGGTCTAGCACAGCGCTTTTCAAACAATAAACATTTAATAACAACTGATATTTATATAGGTTTTAAGTTTTACACAGGCTGTGTAAAATGAAAGATGCTTTTTTTTCCCAGAAAAGAAGTGTTGAAGTGACTTCCAATTGTCATAGAATCATGGTGTGAGGTTATTTTGCACCAAAAGTAGTCACCTCTCCCCACAAAGGACACTCAATCTGGACAAGGAAGAGCCAAATTGAAATTGAAATGTCTCTTCAGCAGCACCCCAATATGTTTCGTGTTTTGATGTTTTAAGTATCAACTTCCTGAGAGAGTATAACAGTCCTTATAGATTCCTGTTTCAAGGTTTAAATCATTGTCAATGAATTTTTATGAGTCTTCTACGTTCTAAGTATTTTGTCCCGTGGAGGAAACAAATTGTTGCTCTATTCCTGATCTATCTTTTACATGGAATGCCTTTTTGGAACAGACTTTTGATTCTTTCTGGACTTACTCTAGACTTGAGCCAAATCTGAACTTGAAGTGATTTTCCTTGAGGCTTCATTTGGGAACATACGATTCAGAGAGTATGAGTGGGGGAAAAGCCTGTCCCCTCTCTTTAGAGGCCAGGCTTCCACAGCAATGAACCTAATCCACTTAAGCCCAGAACTGGAGCCCCTTAGTGGGAGAGAGTGAAGACCCTCTGTTATATAGATAGCTTTAGAGGTCACATTTACAAATGGGGAGACTGAGGCTCAGAGAAATTAAAGATATTTGCCCATGTTCACAGAGCCAGTGTCAGAACAAGGATGGACCCAGATTTCTTGAGTGTATTACCTTACCTTTTTGAACCTAATAATTCTGTTACTCATCATTCACTATTATATCATAGGTAGTGAAAAGACTCTAGTAATCTTTTTTTGCCCAGAAAAAAGTTACCATTTCTTTTTAGATAGGGTTCTTGTGCTGTATCAGTTTCTACAACCCTAATATGAGATCCTTGCAGGGAAAATTCCCACATACCATACCCACAATACAAAATGGCAGGTTAGAACTTGATGCTTCAGGGTAGTAATGTCAAAGATACTGCAGACTCACTTTTCAAACTTTGCAGTTTACTGAAAAGAAAAACACAGAGAATATTAATGACCCCTGCATAGGTCCAAAGTCTTGAAAACAAACCATTAGTATCAACCCTGTGTGATGTAACAGAGTAACATTGACTTGAGGACGTCACAGAAATGTGGGACACGAAGCTACAAGTTACTTTCATTCTCTTAAGAATGGGGAAGTCCAGATACACAGAAGTAGGAGAGAGGAGGAGGTAAAAGGCGGTGCCCAAGAGTACTTACTGAAATGGTGACTGAATCAGAACCCAAATTTTGTAGCTTCCATGTAGTTTAGGAGACTGGGTGTCCTTAAGAATGGGTCGAAATACTACTGCAGAACTGTCATTTGCAAAGGAAGATTGTGTGGGCAGCTTTTTTTTTTTTTAACTTTTTAACAAACTAGAGCCACAAAGGACTTTGTTAATTATCATCTGGTGGTGGGTGAGCCCTGTAGTCTTTCTCAGAACACAGATTAGGTCCAGGCAAGTGTTTTATTAAAGTAATTTCTCAAAATATAATACCCATGAGAGAAAGAATTGAGTAATGAAGAAGGTTTAACATGGAAGGGGAATCTCTCAATTATGACTGTGTTATTTGTAAATAGATGGAAGTTTGAATAAAAGAGGTTGTCACATAATGGAGTCAATAAAAGATTGTTGAATGAATAAAAGGCATTATCAGATAAAATGAGAAATAATTGATTGTTCTGAATTGCCCATAAAGAGGAATTGGAATGAGATGGTATATATATATATATATATATATATATATATATATATATATATATATATATATATATATATATATATATATATATATATATATATATATATATATATATATATATATATATACATATATATACACATATATTTATATCTATATTTATTTATTTATAATATTTATATTTATTTATATATATTATACACACACACACATATATAATACACTATTGAAACAATCTCCTCATTTGTCTCCCTGCTGCAAGTCTCTGTACTCTCCCCATTCTCCGCACAGCTATCAAAGTGATTTTCCTAAAGAATATGTTTGACTATGTCATTCCCCTACTCAATAAATTTAAATGGCTCCCTATTGCCTACAGAATCAAATGCAAACTTGTCTAACAGTTAAAGCCCTGTGTATCCTGGCTCTAATCTACCTTTCCAGACTTATCATACATTATTCTTTTCTCGCTAAAGTACTACCAAACTGGCTTTCATGCTATTCCTTATACTTGGCACTGCATCTCCCATCTGGGAAATTAACATCCCACCTCACCTCTGCCTCTGAGAATCCCTAGCTTCCTTCAAAGTTCAGCTCAAGGGTTACCTTGACCATGAGGTTTATCCTGATTCTCCCAACTGCTATAGCAAAAAACAAAAAACAACCCCCCAAAAAAACAAAACGCAGTGATCTCTCAGTGTTTCATTTTTTTTTTCCAGACTTATGAGTGTGTACCCTCTGGCACGATCGAATTCCTTAGTTATCTGGGAATACCGATGAGTTAAATGACACAGGTTAATGACGGGTTTCCCCTCACACTAAGAGGCCACATGTCTGGGCTCATGTGGACCAGTTTCAGTCCCTGAGGCAGCTGACTTCTAAAGAGAGGGGTTAAGATTTTTCTCATTGTCTCTGGATCATTACACACACTACTATCAACACCCTTTCACCTCCTCTCCACAAAGAGGGATACATTTTAAGTCTGGCTCTTATGTAGGGTCTTCTCAAAAGGGACCTTTCATAAAGTCACTCAATTTACAAAATCAATCAGGTAGAGAATAGATATCATTTCTTTCATCACAGCATAAGTAACAATAATGGGAGCTAGCATTTATATAGCACTTAAAGATTTGCAAAGTAATTTACACATGCTTTCATTGAATCTTCACAACAGTCCTGGGAGGTTTGTGCTGTTATAGTCCCCTTTACACAGGTGAAGAAATTGAAAGAAAGTGGTTAAGGGTCACGCAACTAATAAGTACCTGAGGCTGGATTCGAAATCAGATCTTTCAGAGTCGGATTCTAGTACTCCACCCACAGTCCCACCTAGCTACCTACTCAAATCAAAAAGACTCAATTACCTGTTGACAAATATTTTAAAAAATGACAAAATCCACTCCTGGTTCCTATTACATCCTCCTGGAGGCTAATACTTAAAACATTAAAAAATGAAGTATTTTGTGGTATTGTTCAAAAAACATTTTACCTTCATACCATCTGTGCCCTTTCTAAGCAATTCATACAAGGTCCCTATCTCCTGGTAAGTCACGACGTCTTCCTTTAAGCTCATCTTCAAGTTATTTAAGAGGCAAGTCTTTGGACTCAGGAGCACTTGAACTCTCAGATTTCCATCCTGGCTAGGAATATCCATCTCAGAATTGTTATTCAGTCATCTATACTTCGAAGAAGAAACACAAAGAAGATAAAGAAACCAGAGATTTGAGCTCTACTTGTACGAGCATTTGCCCTTAATTGAGATTAAGAGCGGGCACTATAACTGCTGAGAGGTCAGGGAGGAGAAATGAAAAGGTGGCAGAGTTCTAACATGCCCAATACACAACAAGGGGGTAAATAGAGGGATGGAAGCTTGGACTTGGAATCAGAAAGTTCTGAATTAGAACGCTGGGCAAGTTGGTTTCTTCTTCTGTAAAATGGGAATAATTACAGCACCAGCTTCACAGAGTTCTTGTGAGGACCAAATGCCATAACATGCAAAGTACTTTACTAAATTTTATATAAATGCTAACTATTATTGACAAATGGAAGAGGGAGAAAAATAGTGGAAGAAAAGCAGTATTATACAGAAGACAGAGCATTAGAATTTGAAGTCAAGACAGACTTGGGGGTCAACTCTTAGCTCAGACACTTATTCATTGTATAACATGGGCAAATCAGCTAATCTTTGTGTTCCAGAGGAGTTAGACTCACTAGGCTCTAAGTTCTCTCGTAACCCTAAATTTATGATCCTCTATGTTGTCTCCACTTTTAAAGTCTACTGAGCAGGCAGTTCTTTCTGCTCAGACACCACGCATTTTTGACACAGCCTTCAATCATGAGGGAAGCAAGCAGAAACCTCTGGTTGTATGTGTCCTTTCACAATGGACCTCCTTTACCAGAAGAGGCTAGGGTGCCTGGTTACTTCTGGGGGGAAGTAAGTTAAGGGGAAGGGAGCAGGAGACTGTCCTGATCACACACACACCCCCCCCCCATTACACTTATATATGTGCATATTGTCTCCCTATAAAATGTAAACTCTGTAAGGGCAGGAGATGCTTGGTATTAGGTACTTAAATGTTTGTTGCTTGCTTAAGAAGTGGATGGATAAGGGGAATATGTAGAAAGTCATGATAAAAGCAGATAAAAATCCAGACAAAACAGTCTAGAAATGTTGAGAAAGGACAGAACACTCACAGCTGGGGAAATGAGGGAAGACTGCACGAAGAAGGTCTCTTCCACCTACTCTGTATTACTATAAAATCTATAGCAGATGGTGGGTACCTATCAATTGAAAAATGAATTATAGTATATGGATTTAAAGGAATATTATTGTGCCATACGAAATGATAAAGGGTATGGTTTCATGGAAACCTGGGAAGACTTGTATGAACCGATGCGGACTGAAGTGAGAAGAACCAGAGCATTAATTTATAGCAACATTATAAAAAGAAACAGCTTTGAAAGGTGTAAGAACTTCAACCGTAATTCGAGACAGCTAAGGAGGAAGAACGCTACCCACCTTCTGGCAGAGAGGTGATAGACTCAGGGTTACAGAATTAGACTCATTTTTTGGACATGGATAATGTAAGAGTTTCTTTTACTTGACTAAGTACATTTGTTACTTGGGTTTTCTTTTTCTTTTAAAAAAAATGGAGATGGTGAGGGAGAAACATTCTTTTTCTTAATTGAAAACATTTAAATTAAATTTTTTCAAGATCTAGAGCGGATTCAAGTCACCTCTTAATTGGGAAAATAGTAACAGTTGTATGCATACCTTTAGCTTATTATAGAGTTTAATGACACATGGAATCCAAAAGTCAGGTAATGAGCCTCCCTCATGGTGGTTTTCTAGTTCCCAGAACTTAACAGTCAGTGAAAATTTTCCACTTTGCCTTGCCCCTGGTGGTGTGAAGGTTTTGTCTGCTGTAGCTGGTGTGTGATCCTGAGCCAGCTGTTAATTTATAACATGACTTTGACTCCATAACCAAATCCAGTGTGTACACCTACCTGATGTGTGCCCCACGACACAGCCATCAGTTCACAAGGAGGGCTCTTTATGGGGATGTTCTAGAAGGCTCTCTTGAGGTGGACGTTTTTGTAGAGAGATGGGAAGCATATTGTAGCATCAGTTTCTAGTTCCTTTTCTAGTGTAGCTGCATAAAAGGAGATTCACACTGCTGAGAAAATGGTTCCTCTATAATATGTGTTTATCATGGCTGAAGTGCCTTAGGCAGAATGGGACAGTTCCTTCTTCGATTCTTTGAAGTCTACTTATGGTCTTCTAGAAGGAGGAGCACCCATCTACTGATGAGGAAGTCAAGTGCTTCAGGCTGTCTTCCAGTCTACTTCCAGTCTACATCTCTGCCTTCTTATTTCTGCTGTCTATTTGCCTTTCTACCTCACAAATCCATGCTTCCAATCTGAGCTCAGTTCCTGGCATCACCCTTTGTCTACCTAGTCCATGAACTCATTGCTTTGCTTGGTGTTGTGCAAAGAACCCTGGCTCTCACAATTAAAGGACCTGAGTTCATACATCAGATTTGTGACTTGTTATCTGTGTGACCACAGGTGAATCATTCACTTCAGTTTCTTCATCTATAAAAAAGAGGGTTGAATTAGAATCTTATCATTAAGTGATCTCCATGGTTACTTTTTTTCCAGCTATATGTAAAAGCAATTTTTAATATTAGTTTTAAAAAAAATGTTGAATCCCAAATTCTTTCCCTCCCTTTCTCTCCCTCCCCCTCCTTGAGAAGGCAAGCAATTTAATACAGATTATATGTGTGCGGTCATGCAAAACACATTTCCATATGAGCCTTGTTGCAAAAGAAAACACACACCAAAAAAAAAAAAAAATGTTTTTAAAAGTGTGCTTTGATCTACATTCAGAATCTTATCAGTTCTTTCTTGAAGATGGATAGTATTTTTCATCATAGGTTCTTCAGAATTGTCTTAGATTTTTGTATTACTGAGAATAGCTGAGACATTCACAACTGATGATTACACAGTATTGCTGTTACTATGTACAATGTTTTCATGGTTCTGCTCACTTCACTTTGCATCAATTTATGTAAGTATTTTCTTAAAAAATAGTTAATTGATTGGTTCACTTTTATAAGATTTTGAGTTCTAAATTTTCTCCCCATTCCTCCTCTTTCCCTTCCCCAAGATATAGGCTATCAATGTATGATCATATTGAACATATTTCCACATTAGTCATATTGGAAAGAATCAAAAACAGAAAAGCCACAAGAAAGAAAAGAGAAAAATAAAACAAACAAAAAATATAATAGTATGCTTTCCTCTTCATTCACACTCCATAGCTCTTTCTGTGGATATGGATAGCATTTTCCATCATGAGCCTTTTGGAATTGTCATAGAACATTGCATTGCTGAGAAGAGTTATATCTGTCCATATTTGTCATCACACAATGTTGCTGTTACTGGGTACAATGTTCTTCTGCTTCTGTTCATTTCACTCAGCAACAGTTCATGTAAGTCTTTCCCGGTTTTTCTGATATCTGCCTGCACATCCTTTCTCATGGGTCCTTTTCCTATTTCTATGAAGTGGTATTGCTGGATTAAATGCATAGTTTTATAGGCCTTGGGCATAGTTCCAAATTGCTCTTCAGAATCATTGGATCAGTACACAACTCCACCAACAATGCTTGTGTTCCAATTTTCCTACACCTTCTCCAACATTTATCATTTTCCTGTCTTATCATGTTAGCCAATCTGATAGGTATGATGTGGTACCTCATAGTTCTTTTAATTTGCATTTCTCTAATCAATAGTGATTTAGAGTATCTTTTCATATGACTATAGATAGCTTTAATTTCTTCATCTGAAAACTGCTTGTTTATATTCCTTGACCATTTATCAATTGGGGAGTGACTTGTATTGTTATAAATTTGACTCAATTCTCGATATATTTTGTAAATGAGACCTTTATCAGAAGCCCTGGCTGTAAAACATGTATGCTTTTCCAGGTTTTTCTGAAGGCACCTTGCTCATCATTGTAATGTCCATCACAATTATATACCACTACTTGTTTAGCCATTCCCCAATTGATGAGAATCTCCTCAATTTCCAATTCTTTGCTTCCACAGAGTTACTATAAATGTTTTTGTACATATGGGTCTTTTTCTTTTTATCTCTTTAGGATACAGACACAGTATTAATATTGCTGAGTAGAAGGGTATGTATAGTTTAGTTGCCCTTTGAGTATAGTTCCAAATTGCTCTCCACAATGGTTGGATCAGCTCACAACTCCACAAATAGTGCCTTAGTGTTCCAGTGTTCCCACATCCCCTCCAACGTTTATCATTTTTCTTTTCTGTCCTATTAGGCAATCAGATAGATGTGAGGTGGTAGCTCAGAGTTGTTTTAATTTACATTTCTCTAATCAATAGTGACTTGGAACATGTTTTCACTAAAGATAGCTTTGATTTCTTCTTCTGAAAATAGCTTGTTCATATCTTTTGATGGCTTATTAACTGAGGAATGACTCATATTCTTATAAATTTGACTCAGTTCTCTATGTTTCTGAGAAGTGGGTCTTTATCAGGGAAATATGGTGTAAAATTTTCTTTCCAGATTTCTACTTTTCTTCTAATATCTCCAAGGTCACTTCTTGATGAAGTTCTGTTTTTCTCTATAATCCCAGAGCTTTATTGACAAACCTTTGATGTTTTTGATGTGTTGTTTCAATCATGTCTGACTCTCTGTGACCCCATTTTTGGCCAAGATACTGGAGAGGTTTGACATTTCCATTTTCAGCTCATTTTACAGATCAGGAAACTGACGCAAACAGGGTGAAGCGACTTGCCTAGGTTCATACAGCTAGTAAGTATCTGAGACCAGATTCAAACTCAGGTCTTTCTGTCTTCAGGCTCAGAACTCTATCCACCTCACCACTTAGTTGCCAACAGCAACAACCACAGCTACCACCACCACCACAACAACCATCACCCTAGAGCTTCATCAACAAGGCTCTGATATAGCCAGATTCATAAACATCATTCATTTATTAAGCACCTATTATGTATCAGGAACTGTGCTAAGCACTTTACAAATATTCCATCTGATCCT
The DNA here is from genome assembly GCF_028372415.1 of Notamacropus eugenii. Lineage (NCBI taxonomy): Eukaryota > Metazoa > Chordata > Mammalia > Diprotodontia > Macropodidae > Notamacropus > Notamacropus eugenii. The sequence continues at coordinate 405,621,646 of NC_092875.1, read as the reverse complement.
CACAACTCTGAGTGGCAGGTGTTATAATTAACCCCTTTTTACAGAAGAGGAAATTGAGGCAGAGTTAAGTGACTTGCCCTGGGCCACAGAGCTAGCAAGTGTATGAACTCAGGTCCTCCTGACTCCAGGTCCCATATCTTATCCTCCTATCCACCTAGTTAGTTGCGTCTTAAACCTTCAGATCCTTGAAGTACTTTTGAGTCATAGAATCATAGATTTAGAGGTATGAGAGACCTTAGAAGCTATCAGATTTAACCCCCTTATTTTATATATGTGGAAACTGAGGCTGGGAGAGTTAAATGACTTGCCCAGGGTCACACAACTAGTACTAGTCTGAGGCATAATTTGAATTTAGATCTTTGTGACTCCAAGTCCTACAATGACATAAATGAAAGACTAAACCATAGCAAAGAAGAACTAGGTCAAATATATGGAATTTATTGTGAGAATTGAATGAGAAGAATCATTTAAAATATGAATTTTTGGATCTGCCTCAAAAAAATACATTTTACACACAGAAAACCATTTCATTCCTTCAATTACAATTTAGCCCTTGGATGTAACAAGATTCCAGAACCAGTGAGCCCAAGTTAATTTTGTTATTTAAGGGAACCATGAAGGCATTTGGAGCTAAAACAGCTTGTCTTCTCACAAACTAGCACAGAAATTGAAGTTTTTCATCTTTCAGTGATTGCTAGATCACTGAAATTCGCCAGCAAAACAAAAAGACTAAATATCTATTATGTGCATGGTCTTTGAAACCTAGTCTTTTGATGCTGACATGTCAAATTCAGATTTTTTTTTTAAGCAACTGAGAGGGTCATTAAATCCTCTTCATTTATAGATCAGTTAACAGGGATTGAGGAGGGTTTAAATTGTCCTCTATTTTCTCTTCAGGGAGACTTGTAAAATGACTTGTCCAAAGCCCTTTAGTCAAAGGGTGTTAGAATAAGGACTTGAACCTGGGCGTTCGTTTCTCTGAAGCCTGCTCTCTATCCACTACCTCTGACAACTCTCTAAGACATTAAGTTAATTACATGGATAGAGGAGATTTTCTCATCAAGAGTTTTATAGCAGTGTCAGTTACTTTATAGCTGTCAGTCACTTTCCTCTACCTTTTGGTGGGCAAGTTACTCTTTCCCTGGATAAGACTTTCCTCTTAGTTACTCTCTTCACTCTTCCCCCTCTGGAGGAATGACTTTCCTTCCAAACAGAACCTACAAGAAACAATGGGAATTAAAATGGCAGAGGTCTTACCTCAATACCAGCCCAGATAATTGAGTCATCCTAGTCACTGCTTCTCATTTCCTGGGGAGGAACCCTAAAATAAGTAATCACTCTGTTCTTGAAAGGGCAAAATCAAATCAATAGTTCTCTTTTGTGCTTAGAGCCCCCAGCTAAAGAATGCAGTTACACAAAATTTCAGTTTTAAATCTGTCTTCTCCCCAGAAACTTTCCTCCAATCACCTCTTTTCTGCTGCATTTGAATGATGACACATTAGATTAATAATGCAGTGGATTACTATTGATCACAATTGCTAGCTTAAGAGACAAAGTAAACAAAAAAGCAATTTTTTTCTAAAAGAAATAGAAATCAAAGTGTCTCCCAGGAAAATACATCAGGCATATAACTCAGAAGAGAGGGAAAGAAAGAAGAGAATGAAAATGGAGAATTACTGCCTTGGGCCTTTCTCTCTGAATGGGTTTCAGCAGTAGAAAACCCATACTCTTTGCTCTGAAGATCTCATCACTGAAGTCCTTCTTGTTCTTCTATGATGATGCTCCTTTTTCTTCCAAGACTTCCTCCATGGTGTTAGCTGGAACTGTTGGCACATGTAACTGAGAACTGACGAGCATATGGATAACATCTGACCTTCCAAGGCTGCTGCTTAGTGTTCTCATCACAGGATTAAGAGCATCAGCTCCAAATCCCTAGTTCTCAGATGAACCCTGGGATTCTTGCCATCAACCAGAAGACAAAGTCATTGGTCCAGAATTTGCTAACTCTACTTACTTCCTTTTTGGAAATTCCCCATATGATTGATGAGGAAACTGAGGCTTAAAGACATCAAATGACTTGCCTAAAGTCACACAGTATATGTTGGAGGCCTACTTTGAATTGCTCATTTTTCACCTTTGGAGCCATAGCCATGGGGCAGCCAGCTGGTGCCATGGATATAACTCCAGTCCTGGAGTCAAGAAGGTCTGACTTCAGACACTAACTAGTTTTGTGACCCTGTGCAAGTCAACTAACCCTATTTGCCTCAATTTCCCCATCTGTAAAATGAGCTAGAGAAGGAAATGGCAAACCACTCCAGTGTCTCTGCCAAGAAAACCCCAAATAGGCTCACAAAGAGTCAGACACAACTGAAATGACTAAATAGCAACAGCAGTAGCTGCAACTAAGCATTGCTGAAGAAGTACCCCTTAGTATTTGGCACATGGTATCTTCTACGTGGGGGTACAAAACAGGGAACACAAGCAACATCCCAAATCCTGGGTCAATTATGAAGTCTTTAGCAAAGATGGCAGAGTACGTATGTAATGGATACAATTTAATATAATGGATAGGATGCTAAACCTGGCATCAGAAAGACCTGGATAGTGCCATGTGCCAACCTCTAAATGAGACTTCTTACCCTGATGATATTTTGCTACATTTCACACAACAATAAAAAACAAAAGGAGATCCAAGGTAGATTCCCAACTCTTTAGAGATACCTCTTCTCCTCACTATCTTTCCTTCATGAAGTCAATCCAGTGTTGCCCTGCCCCTGCACACACACACCAGCAACTCTACCATCACTTGGACATCTCTGACCTTGGAGGGGTTAGAGTATTCCCCACTGCACTTCTAGACCCTCCTTTTACCACAATCACTCAGCAAACTCTCTTCCTTTGAAATTCACAGAACCAAAACTGTCCATTCAAGCCAGATTGTCATACCAGCCCCCAGAGCATTTTTCTGCCTTTCCTAGGAAATGCAGCATGTAGGTCACTGTCTTCCTCTCTTCAACAACTCCTACCCTTATGTTAGGGGATTTCAACATCCACATGCCCCTCGATTCTCCTAACCTCCCCATTCCTCAGCATCCTATGCTGTCACCCAACATCTGTCACACAATAATGGACACACACTTGATCTCATCATTCCCTACAAATGATCCAATTCACTATTTAAAACTCTTAACGTTCCTCTACCTGAACATAATCTTCTATCACTTCATGTCTCTTTAGACCTCACCCCTCCTAAACCCATTCCCCAACTTCATTGCTCCCTCTAATCCCTCCACTCTGCAGCACTGTCTCAGATCATTATTTGCCCATCCCTCCCCACATTGGACTATACTTCTCTCCATTTCCAATCAACCCATAATACATATCCAATTAATTTCTACATTGTTCTCTATTCTTGAATCCCTTTTTTTTTTAAGCCAAAAAAACCCAAAGTTTATTAAAGATTGGCCATATTGGGTTGACTCTTAAGGAGCCTAAGCATTTGTAACACTTGTATTCACAAGCCAGCCAGACAGAATCTCAGCTAGACAGAGACGAGGGAGGAAGGGTTTAGGGAGGATCTTAAGGAGAAGTTCAAGGAGGCCCTCAATGGGACTGGGGTGACTGGTCAAGGGTTGGAAACAGCTGGAGTATTTTTGAATCCCTTAATCCTTTGTCTCATCACTGATCATTCCTTATAAAATCTCAGACCTGGTCTTCTCCTTTCATCATACTCTATCACTCCTACCCACATACTACTGGACAGAACAAGAGGAAGTCATAAAATGGAGCTGCCTGGGTATAAATAAATTCAAGCTATCGAATTTCAACTGGGCTGTGATTGCATCAAAGCAATCCTTTTATTTTTTCCTAATTGATTCTCTCTCTCACTCCCTGAAAAATACCTACAAACCTTCTCTTCTTCTTCAAGTTTCCAATATATCTTCCCTCCTTTTTATCAACTAAGGATATTGACTCTTCATTACCAAGAAAATTGAGGCCATCCAATATGAGTTCTCTCTCATCCCCTTTTCTTCATTCCTTCATGATAGTCCTCAGTGTCTCCTCATTTCTCCCAGGATCTGACCATGAGGTGACCATTTTCCTTGCTAAGGCCAACTCCTCCGCATATGTTCTCGATATTGTATCTTTTTGTTTTTTTCCAGCAGGTTGTAATATTGATCATTATCCCCTCTCTCTCTAAACTTCAAGCTCTTCCTATTTTCTAGTTCCTTTTCTACTGTCATCAAACATACCTAAGTCTTCCCTATGCTTTGAAAAACCTTCGTTAGACCCTACTGTTGTAAGAGCAATATCCTAACCCCTCCCCTCATGCAGGTTAGACTAGTTTTTCCTTAAAAACTATTGAGATATTCCTTGAGACTTGGTTGGCCCTGGAAACTAAAGGTTCAGGTTGGTGACATTGTTTTGCTAGAGTACAAAGGACCTATGAGTTGTTGGAGGGGCCCTCAGATGTTTGACTGATGGATCATGTGTAATGGAAATTTCACTCCTCAATGCTTGTCCTTGTGGCTTATCCTTTGCCTGCTCTGTCCAAGTAGATTTTCACTTAAATGACTTGTCTTACTTTGTTTCAATATTGAATCTAAACTACCAAAGAATGGGCCTGAGTTACAGTATATCTATCATACCCTCAAAATCCTGTCCCATCTCTCCTTTCACAGCCAAACTCCCTGAAAAAATCTGTTCACAGTTGTCAACTTCATTTGTTTCACTTCTCATCCCTTTGTAATCTGGCTTCTGATCTCATCACTCAACTAAACTGCTCATTCCAAAGTTATTAATGGTTTCTTAATTGACAGATCTGATGGTCTCTTTTTTAAAAATTCCCATCCTTCTCAGCTTACTACCACCATGCTGCTTCTGATATTCTTGGCCACCCATACCTCCTGATTACTCTGTCCCTTGTGTGCTTTCGTGATACAACTTTCTCCTGGTTCTCCTCCTACCTGCCTAATCACTTCTCAAATCTCTTTGCTTGTTCATCATACATATCATATCACCTCAAGTTGAGGATGTTCCTCATGCTTCTTTCATAGGCCCCTTTCTCTTCTCCTCTAACATACAGACTTTCTACCTCTCTCTGCCTCGCTGTCTCTCCACCTCCCTGCCTGCCTATTTTCTCCATCTCTCTGCATCTCTACCTTTGTCTTTCTGTCCCTCTGCCACCTCATCAGTTGCCATGGTCTTCATTATCTCTCTGTTGATCTAGATATCTAGCCACAGTCTCTCCCCTGAACTTTAATCTCAAATCTTCAAATTGCCTATTGGATATTTCAAACTGGATGTCTTGAAGGCATCTCAAACTTGACGTGTCCAAGACAGAATTCATCATTTTTCTGTCCTCCAAACCCAACCTATTTCTATCAAAGATACCACTATTCTTCCACCAGATTCATAACCATAGCATTATCCTTGTCCCCTCACTTTCCTTTACCCCACATATACAATCAGTTCACATCTTGCCGTTTTTTTACCTCCAAATGTCTCCAACATATCCTTCATCACTTCATCCCCACAGTACAATCCCTAATGGCCCTCCCTGCTTTAACTCTCCCCATTTTAGTCCATTTCACTCACTGTCACCATAGTGATTTTCCCTATAAGTAGATCTGAGTATATCATTCCCCTGCTCAATCAATTCCAGTTATTTCATATAGTCTCTAGAACCAAATATGAACCCCTCTATTTTGCTTGCAAAGTCCTTCAAACATGGTCCCTACTATTTTTCCGGCTTTGTTATTGCATATTAATCAGTCCCTTCCTACACTACACAATCCAGAGAAATCAGCTTTCTCTTTGTACCTCAAATGCTTGTCCTTGTGGCTTATCCTTTGCCTGCTCTGTCCAAGTAGATTTTCACTTAAATGACTTGTCAATTAACCTATTTTCATTCACTGATCTTCAAACTTTCCTATAAAGGAGAATATTTATGACTAGGGCCCTTCCATGATGCAGTAGAAGAGACCCCCATCAGGACAGAAGAATACCAAGTGTCTCAAAAGGATGCTTTTGGCCACTCACTGCCTAGGCTGGTCCTGACATATTTTCCAGTATTTATTAGACTCTGAGAGTGAGCCAGACAAGTATTTGGAATGGTCCTGACCATAGGCAAGAAGGTTGACCTTTTAGGAAGTCTTCTTTTCTTAATGCTTTCTGGCTCTTTTTTGGCTCTGAGAATCCTACCTAACTCTGTTTGTCAGGTCCCATCCTTGGATTTCCTGGATCAGAAAAAAACCATCCTCTCCCAGTTCAGTAAAGCTCCATTATTGAGTTGGGGCCAGAGGGAAAAACAGGGAGTGGAGAGCAAGGAAGGGCTGAGAGCACTTAGCACATAGCAGGAACTCAACCCTGGCAGCATTATTGATTTCTCATCCTGTTCCCAAGTCACTATTCTTTTTTCATCTTTTTACTTTGTTCCTTGTCTTATGGAAGGCCTCACAATCCAAATGCCAATGTTGTTTTGTTAATAAATTATCACGTTTACTAATGAGAAAAGTGATGTTTATTGATTCACCAACCGTAAGATACATACTTTCAGGTGCTTTTCTAGAAGTAGAGATAGCTTTGCCAGTTGACCCATTTATCCTCTTTCACCTAATTAACAAACAGTAATAGAATGGAAACTGAAGTCAGAGGGTTTGAATTTAAACCCTATCTCTTTTATTACCTGTGTAGTAAAGTCGCTGAACTTTCTGGGCCTCAGTTTTCTCATCTATAAAATGGGGAGTGGGGTGAATTAGATGCTTTCTGAAATACATTCCAACTCTAGAGATTCATGATCTTTATTGTCAAGGGCACAATCTTCTAAGAGATTGGTGTCTCCAAATATAAGAATGAAGGATACCAAAAGCTCTTAGAACTTCCAATATAGTGACTAAGACACAGAAGCAAAGCCAAAGTTAAGTTCAAAGCTTATGTAATATACATCTACTTTGTTTCCTCAATTGTAGTCTTGAGTTCCTCCAGGGCTAAGACGACATCTCCTCATGTGTCTTACCAAGCACAGTGCTAGGCAAAGTCTGTACTAACCAATACTTTTCGAATTAGAATAATTCAGCCCATCTGGGTATGGCACCCCATGAACATTTCCTTATTAGCACCATATTATGTCTAATCATAGTGAAAACCAACCTAAAGACAATCACTTGTATAAGTAGGCATGGGGAGCACAGTGCAATGCAAATGAATGGTAGAATGATAAAGCAATAAACTAGTAAAATGGTGATAATAATGAGCCCTACCTCATACAGTTATCATAAAGATCAAATGAGATAATATTATAAAGCATTTCGCACAACTTAAAGTATCATATGAATGTTAGTTATTAATTCAACAACTTTTTCTAGTGTGGAGAAACATCAAAGAGTGTTGGAAAATGACAGCACAGAGTAGTTAAAAGACTTGCCGATGCTTGAACAGGTGGCAGAGCCAAGGCTTGAACTCAGGTCCTTGAACCCTCACTCCAAATCCAATAATCTTTCCACTATACCATTACACAAATTAAAAGATGATGTCAGCAACCTTTTTGACATGAGGAATAAGCTGGGGAAAGACAGAAGCAATATTTTAAGTTAAATATTTTCAAGATCTTCTGAAAGATCATCTATTCACCCTGTACCCTATTGCCTCCATGACTCTCCAGCTGAAAATGGGCCTTAAATGTGGAAGGAAAGGAATAACTAGTTTATGTGGTGTGATTTCAAGGCCAGCAATCATGGGATCCTAGGAATCTAAATTTTGGCATCCTGGGTCAAAGTCCTGGTTGTCCTATCCTTGTTATGGATCTGTTGGTACTCAAAACCTTAGAGGACCTACAAGAGTAGTGTGCTTCACATGAAGATCCTTCAAGAACTAAAAGTCCATAATGTTCCATGATCAGCCAATAGATTAGAACTTTGGTGGATGTGTCAGAAATGTTTATGAATGTGTTGTATTAGGGAAATCTAATACCACCTGCCCTCTGGTCTCACATTAAAGCAATGATTCTTAAGCTGGGATCTGTAGACAGAATTCAAGGTGAGGGGGGACACTCTGTGAACTTAGATAAGAAATAATTTCATCTTAATTTTCACTAATCTTTAACTGAAATTTAGTATTTCTTTAATTATGAATGTAGGTAATGAAACACAAGTGCACTAAGTTTCACCAGACTGCCAAAGGGTCCATGACAGAAAAACTCAAGAATTTCTGCAGTAAAGAGTTTTCCATTTTTTTCCCATGAGCAAGCCAGGTCTGTGATCCCTGCTACCAGGATGTTAAAGCTGATGGATCACTTGAGTTTGGACATTCTGAGCTGTGGTGAGCTTAAGCTGATATAATGCCCTCACCAATATGATGGACTGCTCCAGGTTAGAGATAGGGCATGTCAATGTGTTTGTGCCAATCACTAGTAGAAGCAGGTCATGAAAGGCTGCTGTACTTACAGGGAGGGTGAGAATAGGGAGAAATCTGATCTCAAAAAACACACCCCCAAACAAGATGATTGGTGAGAGAGTTTGGTATAGTAGATAGGGAACAGGCCTTGAAGAGATCTGCTCTTAGGCTTAAGAAGACCTAAGTTCAAGTTTTCCATTTTACCCATATTGGGCATTGACCTATCAGTGCCCCCAAACACTGCTCTGAGTTGTTGGTGCTGTCCTGCACTGATAGAAGGAGTTTCCTCTCTGGGAAGCCCTACATCAATGAAATCACATGTCCAGTCCCTTATTCTCTATCCCACCATGTAAGGGCCAGTTATAGGAACATAAACCAAAAAGTAGAAGCAGAGGTACTGAGGAAGTTATCTTTTCTCTTTAAGAAAAAAAAAGACAAATTAGAAGGGGGGAAATGGAAGTTTAGGTTAGCCGGTTAATATATAATTAACAAGCTTAATTGTTGCATTATGATTGCTTCAGTTTTTACATTTCTAGAATATGGCCAACTGTTTTGCCTTCCTGCTGACCAGTTTGGTTTGAGTTTCTAAAGGAATGCAGTCAGGGGCTGATGAGGCCTGTGCCACCAGGTGTGCCCCAGCTCTAGAAAGCATCCAAGACCAACTGTGGGAAGACCTGCTGCTGGTTACTTTGGTGGGGTATGACTCCACTGGGCTGCAGTAAACAGTTCCTCTTGCTAGTTCCCAATATGACAGAGACAGGACAGGACCACCCCAAACCGTCAGGGTACAAGGGAGAGTAAAAGGGACATTGTACTGGGGTGTGTCTTATCACTGCTTTCTGTCCAAACTATTTGATGAAACCCAGACAGTTTCCCCCTTCATCCTGTTTTTTAACTACTTATTATGTTTCATGTTCAGACTTGCAGACAGGTGGGAAAGTACTTTCCCCTCTCTCCTCCTCCCTTGACACACCTTTGCCCTTTCACCTCTCCCGTTATCAGAGAATTCTGTGGAAAGAGGTACTGGTTTTAAGAGCTTCACTTCTAATCACCTCTCAGTTTGTCTCTCACACAAAGAGTAGTTCATCTCTCTAATGGCTTTGTGCATGGGTTTATATTAACTTCTTGTATTATATTAACATATCATATCATATCATATCATATCATATCATATTAACCCCTTGTGCATTGTATGTCTCACATGGTGTAATTCATCTCTCTGAGGCTTTTTTTTAATTTTAAATTTTTACTTTTTTTACAAGTGTTTGTTTTCTTTCCCACAATAAAAAAAAAAGACCAAAAGAACAGTCTTGTAACAAACATGCATAGTTTTAGCAAAATAAATCCCCACGCTGACCTTGTCCAAAATTGCACGCCTTATTTTGCACTCATCACCTCTCTGGCAGGAGGTAGGTAATGCGCTTCATCACTCGTCCTCTGGAATTGTGCTTTGTCTTTGCATTGTTCAGAGTTCTAAAGTCTTTCCAAATTGCTTTTTGTATGATGTTAACATTGTATATAAACTGCTCTCCTAGTTCTGTTCAATTCACATTGCATCAATTAATAGAATTATTCCCAGTTTCCACTTAAACTGTTCCTTTCATCAATAGAATGTAATTCCATTACATTCATATACCATAATATTTTTAACTGTTCTCTATTATGCAAACACCCTCTTGGTTTCCCAGGTTTTTCAGTTACTAAGAATAGAGCTGCAAAAAATCTTTTTTGTGCATGTGAGTCCTTTTCCTCTTTTATTTCTTTGGGTTATCCACTTAGTAGAGGTGTCTTTGAGTCAGAGGGTATTCCTGATTTGGTGATTTTCTGGGCATAATTCCAAATTGTTTTCCAAAATGACTGTACCAATTCACATAGTTCCACCAACAGTGTACTAGTGTGCTTGTTTTCCCAAAGCCCCTCCAACATCTGTCATTTTCCTTTTGTGTCATCTTTGCCAATCTGACAAGCGTGAAGTGGAACCTTTAATTTTTCTCATTATTAGTGATTTTTGGAATGTTTTTTCATATGGTTTTGATTGCTTGGATTTTTTTTTCCTCTGAATGTTGCTTATTTATATATCTTGGACAGGTATCCATTGAGGAATGATTCTTAGAATGAATTAGATAATTAATTCTCATATGGCCTTATGCTATTCTGGGTTCCAAGCATGATGACTCCCTACTTTCTTCTTTTGAAGGCTGGGTTCATGTCACTTTTCATGTCTGCTGTTCATTTCCCCATTCTAAACAAATGACTTCTCTTACTTTTAGAAAAAATCTAAGCTTGTCACAAAGTGGCTTTATTTCAGAAAGGAAAGAAAAATATGAAAAAATCATAGAACTGTGACAAGTTTAGCATGAAATGGTACAGAATGAAAGCACCACCAAAAGTATGATAGCAGTGCTCTCTGTTGTGGCCAACTTTGCCTACTTACGCTTCCTATCCACAATGTTCATATCTCCTCTCCATGCTTGTACGCAGGAATTCTTGGAATTCTGCAATTCCTGTAATGCTCTCCCTCTTCAGTTCCATCTTTTAGGATCCCTACTTTTCCTAGAGCTCAGCTCAAGTGTTACCTCCAAAATTACTTTCCCCATGTCCCTTTGTGAACTCTCCTTGAGGAAATTAATTTTGTATGTATTTTTGTTTACCTATGATGTATGTGTGTTGCAAATCATTATTGTTCACCCCCAGTAGACTGTCAGAAGGTGTTTACATTTCACTCAGGTTCTTCCTGATCATGTCTTTCCTGAGGTCCTTCCAAGTTGTCTTCCAAGGACAGCTGCTTTTCCCTTTGGTTTTTACTGTTCTATGTTCATTTTGTGGCAATGTTTTGTCTATTTGGGGAGGAATTTGGAGAGCCTGGAATTTTCTGACTTTTACTTCACTATCTTCCCAGAATGCCCCAACTGTATGCTTCTTGAGAGCAGGGATATTTCCTTTGTTTTCTTTGTATTGCTGTAACCTAACACAATGCTTTAAATATAGCAGACAATAAATTATGGTTGAATAAAGTTGGACAAAATTCAGAAAAAAATTAAATTGGACAAAACTCAGATAAAAATAACTGATTCTAACACCAAACAATAAACAACCAAACCGGAAAATTGCATTATTACTCATCATAATCACTCTATTATGTTTTCACCTCTTTTCAGTGACTTTAATTTGCTGGTGATTTTTGTGAGTTTTTTGGAATTTCTATGTTCTGTCAAGATAAAATTTGAAAATAAAATATTTTAACAATAAAAAACAAAGTGACTTATTATTTCATGGATTCAGATAAGTTAAATCATTTCCCAGTAAAGACATCCCCAAACAGTGTCTTCACAGAGTTAGTTCCTAAGGAAGCACAGTGGACCCAGATTCCTATTCTCCAGTACCTTCCCTAGAAAGGGATTTATTGAACACATATGTGAGTTGCATTACATTAAGACTCTTGGGCTCTGAATGGGATCTTTCATATACCATTTACCCTCAAAGAGTTTTACAATTTTTATCAAATCCATAGGGAAAATGAATAGACATGCACAAAAATCATAGGAGTACAATTGAAGAAGAATGTATAGGATGATGGATTTACTATCCAATGGAAAAGAAGTGGAGTCAATTTGGGAATATTTCTTAAGGCAGTGAGTCTAGACTAGATTTAAAGAAAGGAAGGAATAAGTTATTGCAAACATGAACAGAAGAAATCAGTCTAAGCACTTGGGTAATCTGAACAAAGATTTAGAGGTGAGTTAAGGAAACCTTGTGTGTCTATCTGGGGAACTGGGAGAAGGAAGACAGTAAGAAGGCAGACCTGGAAGACAGAGTGAAATGGAGAACTGAGAGTAGAAAGCTGGGGCAAGACCCATGAGAGGAGGATTTTGGAGGCAATAAATGATTTAATATTCAACTCAAAACTTAGAGGGGAGCATTGAGTAAATGTGAACCGAAAGGCAATAATAGCAGACATGGAAAATTTTTCTTCTAGCAATATAAAGGCCAGTTTAGTGGAAAGGGTCATGGAATAGTATATAGATGAAGAAGCTAATGAGTATTGTATAGGCTAAGAGGGGAAGCAAGTGTGAGTCATGTTACAGGAAGTGACATAGTTAAACTCAATCCTAGGCTGTATACAGGAAACTAAAGACAGAGAGGTGTCAAAGATAATCCAGAAAATTTCAGATTTAGGGGTCAGGCAAGGTCCTAGGGGCTGCTCATTGAACAAGATAGTGAGAAAGGCATGGATGCTGAAGTTAGGGAGTTCCATCTTGAATCTAATAGATAGTGATAGGCCATTGTTTCTGAGAAATACTAAAGACAAATCTGCTACCATTCAGAAGGGTGAGGGACTGGGGGGGAAAACATTGGAGGCAATAGGACAAAATGTTAGGAAAAGTCTACATTGAGGGGACATAAAAGGAATCCATAAATAGAGGATGAGAAGGTTTGGAAGTGTCATAGGAACCAGAGCTGGAGACAGAGTCTCAGAGACAAAGTCTGGAAAGATGAGGTTATTTGATGTAGTGGATGTGTTCTTAACCTGAAGCTGTCCTCAAATTGATTTCAGAGGAAGGGGAGAAGAGTCCATGAACTTAAATGAGAAAAAAAATACACCTTTATTTTCAGCACCCTTTGCCTGAAATTTGGTATTTCCTTCCATTATTTAAAAAAAAATTATTCTTTTACATGATAACTTTATTATAAATTCAAAAGGAATAGCAAGTTATACATAATAGATTGAGTTTCATAATCAATCATCTTTTTTCCTTATTCTACCAAGTCATGGAAATACTTGTTTTATTTCTTAAGTTCAGAATAAAATTAATTTAATTTAATTTAAAAAATTATTCTGAGAAGAGGTCCATAGGCTTTACCAGAAAGCCAAAGGGGTCTGTAAAACAAAAAGTTCCAAATCTCAGATGTAGTGGGAAGAAAGCTGGAAGGGGAGGTAGCAGGCTTGGGTTTCAGTTCAGTATAACTTGGAGCAAGTCATATCATTTCTGAACTTCAGTTTCATCTCCTGTAAAATAAAGGGAGTGGATTAGATGATCTCTAAAGTCCATTTCAACTCTAAACCATTGGATCTGTGGACTGTGATCACAGAACCAAGGCCCTGCAGGCATCAGATGAATGGATTGTGCTTTAACAAGGAACAAAGGGCTCTAAGGGGGAGAACCAGAGGAAAGGAAGTCTGAGCTGGGAGTCACTAAGATTACAGTGAGAACAACAGGTAGCAGCCCTGCTCAGGTAGGAGCCTCTTGAAGCTTGAGGAGAGATCTGAACTTGTCAGTAGCCACAGTCTAGAATTAAAAGGATGGGAGCATTTCAAGTTAATTCTACATGCATATGACCTGCTCATTTCACATCCTCCCTTGTTTGGCAGCATCAAGTACTATTCAAATTGATCCATCTCACTTAACTCCTCCTCCCCTCCATTTATTTGTGTGGACAGCTACAAAATAAGAACACAACCACCCTCTACCAAAGTGTTTTCTAAGAGGTTGAATTCCTTTTTTAAAAAGATGACAATAATATCAAAAATGAGTTCTTCATCGTTTAACGTGAGGAAACATTTTTATGGGAGTAGCATTCTTTTCTATGCCATGGCCAGGGTCATTTTTCAATGAACAACAGCTCCATTAATTTGGGAGGTGGGGTTGGGGGTGAGATGCAGCATAATGACATCGTCCAATATGGGTAAATTTTTTTGTTTTTGTTTTGTTTTTGTTGTGTTTCTTTTTTTTTTTTCTAAATTGCCTGGGGAAATAAAGAGTGGGAAGATTTGTGAGTTCTTTAGCTTGGGGTGAGGATGAGGAGAATATCATGGCTTGGTCTTCACCTGTATCTTTCCCCTTGCCTCCTCCCCAAGAGATGGATTCAGATTAAAAAAATGTCTCCTGACTCTATGCCTCCATAAATGCTGTTTATTGATTTTTTTTCAAAAGTCTTTAGGGTATTTGGATAAAAGATACAAACATGAGAAAAATGTATTATACACCCATAGGGAACTTCATATTAAGAACTGTTGGGGAGAAAGGAAGGATACATTGATGAATGTGGGTGATGTAAAAACAAAAGAAAATAAAATAATTTGTTTTTGCTTTTTAAGCCATTGCAGATGTTCTGGTGTTGGTAAGGCAGACAACTTACCAATGTCATGTACAAAAAACTTTCCAATTAACATACACACACACACACACACACACACACACACACACACACATCACACACTTAGCTGACTTTAAGTCAGTGGACGTGGGTTTACCTCGCAACTTCAGGTACTTTTTTAGACTGTGTTATATTGGCATATGAGGCTAGAGAAGAAAGCTGAGATGAGTGGATGACTTATAATGAGCAGGGGTTTGCCTCTATATTACCTGTTAGCCAGGTTCTAACAGCCACACTTTATGATTGCTTACCGAAAAGCCTTGAATCTGAGAAGTTCAAACCATGATATAGTAACCATTCTTGTTAATCCTTCCTCATACACAACTCTACTTAGTCAGAAAGCCAGACTGTCCACCCCCAGGGCAGTCCTGACCTCTTCTCCTGCATACATTCCCTACAGTCTAACCAAGAGGATAATGGCCCCTGCTGTCCCACAGAGACCCAAAAAGGAAAATCTCATATTAACTTCCTGTTGTTGCTCCCATGGACCCTTCTTCCTTAAATGGAAAAAGAAACATAGCCTCTGTGCCATTCGCTGATGAACTGATCAATCAACAAGATTCTATTCAGTTCTCCCTATGTACTAGACAAAGAAAAATGAACAAATTCCTACCCTCAAGAAGCTTGTATTTTATTAGAAGATACTACACACACACACACACACACACACACACACACACACACACACACACATACGCACACACACGCACAAACATAAAGATACAAAAAAAAATACTGAGCATATAAATAAGGAAGAAAATGTGAACTTCTGTAAAGATCAGGAAGGACTTCAAAGAAGGATAGACTAGAGCTGGAAGAAATCTCAGAAGCTTTAATTAATTAATATTCAGTGCAGGATCAGAAAATGCAAAGGAATAAAGGTGGGAGATGTGAGGTGTATGAGAAACAGGAAGCAAGGCAGACAATAAGTATTTATTAATTGTTTTCTAATGTACTAAGTTCTAGAGATACAAATACAAGCAAAAAGATAAGGTCCTCTGCCTTTGAGGACCTTATATTCTAATGGGGAAAAATAGCGCATTAAATGGAGCTGAAATGGAATGGGAGGAGGGGAAGAAGATGGTTTCATGTTGGGACATGGTGATAAAGAGTAGAATGTCAGAAACAGAGCCAGGAGGAGAATGAAGCATGGCTGATCTAGGCCCACGTACAAGATGGAACTCACCAATGGGAAAAAGGGGCCTAACATGGTGGAAGGATGTCCCAGAGTGAGAAGGTCCCAGTAGTAAGGGAACTATGAGCAGTTAGGTGGTACAGTGGATAGAGTACTGAGCTTGGAACAAGGAAGATTCTTCTTCATGAGTTCAAATCTGGCCTCAGATAGTCACTACTCACCAGTTATGTGAACCTGGGCTGGTCATTTAAATCTTGTTTGCCTTAGTTTCATCATCTATAAAATGAGCTAGTGAAGAAAATGGTAAACCACTGCAATATCTTTGCCCAAAAAAACAAAAACAAAATAGGATCACAAAGAGCTGGAAACAGTTGAATGACAATAACTAAGAGAGGTTCCAGGGTGAGAAGTCAGTTGAATTATAGTGGAAAAGTCCTGAGAGTCCAAAGAATATCTAATAAGGGAACAGCAAAAGGTCAATTTGGTTGAATCACAGCCTGCATGAAAGGGAATAATATATAACATCCAACTGGAGTACCTTAGTGGATTGAGCTTAATGATAGCTAAATATCTTGCTAATCCATGGGTGTTGATATAAATGTACTGAATCTTTGCTTGTTATGTGTTTACCTCTCTACCTATTATGCACCCGAACTGTTTAATTGGAAATACAAACCTCTGGTGTAATTAAAACTTATGTGGTCCATCCATCCATTCTGCCTTCCATCTCAGTAACAAATCATTTTTGTTCATGAATTTGTATAAGTGGATATTATTGTTCAGGAACATAAAACAAAAATGGTATATGCATAAGCTGTAAACAATATCAGATTTTCATTAGATTTTTAATAGCAACCCTGCTGAAATCTAACAAATCAATCAAATGGCATAATGTCAGGCTAAGTTCCTGGTTTTTTTAGGTTTAAAACAAAAAAAATTAAAGAATTTACTGATTTACTTGGAGAGCCAAAGTATAGTAATAGCTCATGCGTCCAGAGACCAGATATCCAGAGATCAGGTGTCAAAAAGGTCACTTGTCCAGCAATCTCTGTTCTCCATTGTCTGGTAACCTCTATTCTTCACAGTGAGGTTTTGTTTTGGGGCTGACTCATTGGACATGTTTGTTTGACCAGATGAGACTCTGGGTAGCCACTAAAAAGCCCTCGCCTCCACTTTGAAAACCCAGATGTTGGTGTTTCTCTCTCTGGTAACTATGTATGTATGTAATGGTCAGTCAGTTGGATCTGTCTGTTGATCTGTGATGTATGATCGGACAGTTGGAAGCCCTGCCTATTGGTCTTTCTGTTTGTAATTTCTGCTTGTAATTTTTGTTTGTATTTTCTCTAAAGTTCAAGGTGCTGACTTTCTCCCCTGAACTAAGTGAATGATATATGTGTTTGATTAAAGTGATTGCTAACCCCTCAAAAGTTGTTTTCCTTTTAGAAAGGCAGATCTAAGAATGTGTAGGTCCTCTTGTATATGCTGGGGTCCTTGCTGTTACACTAATGACTTCTTGTCTTATCCATAGCTACTGCATCCAAAACCTCTAAAAAATATATACAATGGTCTCAGGCCATGGAGGAGCCCAAAAAGGATTTTGAAAATCAAGTGAGAGGTGGAAGAAAAACTGGGAAGAGAAATGAGAGCAATGCTAGAAAATCATGAAAAAAAAGTCACCAACTAGCTAAAGGAGATCCAAAAAATGCTGAAGAAGATGACATCTTTAAAAATAGACTAACCCAAATGGCAAAAGAGGTCCAAAAAGTCAAGAAGGAGAAGAATGCTTTAAAAAGCAGAATAGGTCAAATGGTAAAGGAGATTCAAAAGCTCACTGAAGAAAATAGTTCTTTAAAATTAGAATGGAACAGATGGAAGCTAATGACTTTATGAAAAACCAAGAAATTACAAAACAAAACCAAAAGAATGAAAAAATAGAAGACAATGTGAAATATCTCTTTAGAAAAATAACTGACACAGAAATTAGATCAAGGAGAGATAATTTAAAAATTATTGGACCACCTGAAAACCATGATGAAACAAAGAGCCTAGACATCATCTTCCAAGAAATTATCAAGGAAAACTGCCCTAGTATTCTAGAACCAGAGTAAAATGAAAAGAATTCACCAAACACCTCCTGAAAGAGATTCCAAAAGGAAAACTCCTCATAATATTGTAATCAAATTCTAGAGTTTTCAGGTCAAGGTGAAAATATTATAAGCAGCCAGTCAAGTATTGTAGAAACACAATCAGGATAACACAGGATTTAGCAGCTTCTGCACTAAGAGTTTAAAGGACTTGGAATAGGATATTTCAGAGGTCAAAGGAGATAGTATTAAAACCAAGAATCACTTACCCAGCAAAACTGAGTATAATGCTTCAGGGGAAAATGGAATTTCAATGAAATAGAGGACTTTCAAGCATTCTTGTTGAAAAGACCTGAGCTGAATAGAAATTTGACTTTCAAATACAATAATCAAGAGAAACATGAAAAGGTAAACAGGAAAGAGAAACCTTAAGGAACTCATTAAAGTTGAACTCTTTACATTCCTAAAAGGAAAGATGTTATTTGCAACTCATGAGACTTTTTTCAGTATTAGTGTAGTTAGAGGGAATATATATATATATACATATATATATATATATGTAGGTGGGCATGGGTAGGTAATGTATGTGTATATTATATATGTGTAGGTATGTAGATATACATGGGTGTATATGTGCATGTGTGTATATGTATATATATGTATGTATGTATATATATATATATATATATATATATATATATATACACATACACACACATAGACAGAGGGCATAGGGAGAGCTGAATGTGAAGGGAGAAGACCTAAAAAGATAAAATTTACTGTTGAATGAAATATACTAAGAGTAAGAGAAAAGGAGAGGTAGAATGTAGCAAATCACCTCACGTAAAAGAGAGAAAAGAAAGAGCTTTTACAATGGAGGGTAATGGGGGGAAGATGACAGGAAATAATTGAGCCTTACTCTCATGGGATTTGGTTTAAGGAGGGAATAACAAACACTCAATTGTATATGGAAATCTATTTTACCCTGCAGAAAGGCAGGGGAGCAGAGGATAGCACAGGGAAGATAATAGAAGGGACAGCAAATTGAGGAAAGGGATAATCAGCAGCAAACACTATTGTGAGAGGACAGGTCAAGGGAGAGAATGGAATAAATGAAGGGTAGGATAGGACAGAGGGAAATGTGGTTAATCTTTTACAACATAACTATTAAGGAAGTGTTTTGCATTGTTACACATGTACAACCTATATTGAATTGCTTGTTTTCTCAATGAGGGTCAATGGGGAGGGAGG
The DNA here is from genome assembly GCF_028372415.1 of Notamacropus eugenii. Taxonomy (NCBI): domain Eukaryota; kingdom Metazoa; phylum Chordata; class Mammalia; order Diprotodontia; family Macropodidae; genus Notamacropus; species Notamacropus eugenii. The sequence goes on along the minus strand of NC_092875.1, from coordinate 405,602,626 downwards.
GAGAGAATATAGAACTCAAAGCTTTAAGAATGAAAGTTAAAAATTGTTTTAACATGTAACTGGAACTTAAGCTGTACAGACAATGAAGTACAGAAATCTATTCTGCCCTACTAGGAAAATAGAAGGGAAGGGGGATGGAAGAAAGGTGGGTAATAGAAGGGAGGACAGATTGGAGGAAGAGGTGGATGGGTTGCATGCTTTCATGGGATGGGGGGTGGGGAGAGATGGGGAGAAAATTTTGAATTCAAATTCTTGTGGAAGTTAAGAACTGAAAATAAATGAACTATATATTTAAAAAGAAAATAGAAGAAAAAAGAAAAAGAAGAAAAAAAGAATCTCTCCTATAAAATGACTACATGTTCTTTAATTTCTACTCAGAGATCAATTTTTTAATTCATTGTTTTCATCAGGCCTTTGCCAGAGTACTTTGTTGAGTTCTGAAGACCTGAGACACATACAGAAGGATCACCAAAAAAAAAAAAAAAAAAGATTTAAGATCCAGACTTTAACACCTAAGAGAAAAAGATACAGGAAAATAGGATTCATCAGAAAAGAAAACTAAAGGAGAACTTAGCAGTCATCAAAAAATATGAAGGGCTGTTCTATAGAGGGTATTGACCTGTTTGTTTCTATATCCTTTAAGGAGAGAGTCAAGTCAATAAACTTTTATTAAGCATTTACTATGTACCACAAACTATGCTAAGTACTGAGATATAAATACAAGCAGAAAGAATGACACTACTTGCCCTCAAGGATCTTACATTCTATCAAGGAAATACAATAAATAAAATGAGGCTGAAGGAGGAGAGGGGTTAGAAAAGAAAGTACCTCCTAGTGGGAAAAGTACCTCCTGAAATAAATCAAAAACATAAGTGAAGGAGAAAAGAAATGCATCTTTATTTGAGATAAAGAAGTTGGCAAACTGAGGTTACCCATGTCTGCAGAGTGCCATGGATTTCCCAAAATAGAGATCCATGGAAAAGTCTTTTATACCTTTAGGAGGGGAAGAGGAGGAGACAGCATGAGGTAGCAAGGCCTGGTCATGAGAGCCCAGCTACCCTCAGCGATTTGAGTGTGGAGAACCGCTTCATTCTAGTTGTTTTGCCCTTCATGCCATGAATACCAAAGGAAGGGGGGAAGGACATCAAAGGCCTAGATCCAGCTTGAGCCAGGTTCCTCCACAAGACAAGATCTCAGGACAGGCCTCTTTAAGGTCTGACTCAGCTCAAGCTAATCCACACTATCTTGTTGGGAATGCTACTGAATTCTAACATTGCTAGGGCCATTTAGGGTGTGGCAAGTAACATTACATTTGGTATTAATAATGTTTGTCCTTATTTTAACAATTGTCTGTCATGGGCATGGTGGAGAAAGGAATCTGGAGAGGCAAGAGCGAAGTCCAGAGTAATATGAAGACATGACTATTCAGCACACTTTCTTTGTGTAACTCAGGTTTTTCTGGGCACTTCCAGTTCTCCAAATATGGAGATAATATTTAGAGGCATGCCCAGAGAAGCTGGAGCTACACTTAAAATGGAGGTTCAGGGAGGAAACAACCAGTCAATGAAAGGGGCTGCAGAATGAGTAAGACAGTAGTGTGAGGTGGCCAGATGCGGAGTGAACTTTTACTCCATAGCCATAGATTAAATGACCTTCCTTGGTACAACACCTCTACTCTTACCCTTGCCAGCCACAGACTCTTGGACTTAAGTTATTGATGATTCAAACTGATTGTAACAGCCATCACCAGCCATAAAGATTCCAAATGAGAACTTCATGAACCACTTTGCTTGTGATCAAGTTGGAAAAGAATGACGGTGTCTATGTGCTTACAGAGCTGAATCAATCTTTTATCAATCATTGCAAGGGCAATGACTCAACTTACAGGGCAGAAATATCAGTGGTAAAGATGCCTAAATTGGTAGATCAAGAAAGAAAAGCAAGTTAATCTATATATCTTACCATAAGGCATAAAACTTATAGAGTGTGGTCTGAGAGCCCCCAGGTTCTCAAATGTTTGGCTAGATTGCCCGTCCTTAGTATCAAAACATTTGTCATTTGAGATTTATTCCTTTGAGTTAAAAAACAATCCTCTTCCTGTCATATTCTGAAAATTAAAAAAAAAAAGAGGAACACATTGTTGCCAAAACCTTGATGAAGAAAATATTGAGTGAAATTATAAATCCTCTCTTCTAGGCTGGCTTCCCCAACTTCCTTCAAGTCCCAGTAAAATCCTACTTTCTACAAGAAGTCTTTCCAATTCCATCTCAATTCTGGTGACTTCTTTTGATGCTTTTTAAATTACCCTGTATATAGCTTGTCTATACATAGTTGCTTCCACATTGTCTCCTCCAGTAAACTGGGAGCTCTTTGAGAGCAGTGATTGTCTTTTGCCTTCCTTTGCATCCCCCATCCTTAGCACGGTGTCTGGTACATAGTAGGTATTTAATAAATGTTTATTCACTGACTTTCCTTAATTAGATAAATCTGCTTAGTCCCAGGATAAACTGAGGCAACATGAAAGTACGGGAAGGAAGTGTTGCTAAGGACAGAAAGAAGAGCTAGGAAATGCTGAAGGCTTGTGCTCTTTCTTCCCTCACCAAAATTTCAGCTAGGGCAAGTAGCTTGCTATAATCACAACTCACTTTAATAGAATGCTTTAAGGGTTTCCTTAATTGTTTTCAATATATCATCCCATTTGAACTGAGCTCACAACAGCCTGGTGACCATTATTATCCCCATTTGACAAATCAAGAAACTGAAGCTCAAAAAAGGAAGGTGATTGATCCATGATCACATAGCTAGTTACAGTAAGTGTTGGAGGTGGGATTGAAGTATGATCTCCTTAGATTCAGTGCTACACCACATTTTGGGTCCAGTTGTTTCAGTTGTGTGTAACTCTTTGTGATCTTTTAGGGTTTTCTTGGCAAAGACACTTGAATGTTTTCTCATTCCTTCTCCAGCTCATTTTACAGATGAGGAAACTGAGGCAAACAGTGTTTAAATGACTTGCCCAGGGTCACACAGTTAGGAAGTGTTTGAGACTAGATTTGGACTCAGGTCTTGTGTCTCCAAGTTTGATGATTTATCCACTATGCCATCTAGCTGTCTCTAATTCCCTTAATACTTTCCATTTAATAAGAATATTAAATTATTTATATATGTGGATATATATGTATGAGAGAGAGAGAGAGAGAGAGAGAGAGAGAGAGAGCATATTCTATCCATTCTGTCCACTATGCCATCTGGCTGCCCCTTATACCACACTGCTTTTCATTATCATATAATAAAGTGAATGCTGTACCACTAAGGTATATTAGTCTGTCTTTGTAACTAGGGAATTATAGCATGCAAAACCAGAGGAAGCCTTCTAGATCTATTGCCACCCTGTCATTCTATAGAGTAAAAGATAGCTGAGGTCCAGAGAAAGCAGGACCTTCATCAAGGTCACACCAGCAGTAAATAATAAGAAAGCTGGAATGTGAACTCAAATTTGACTCCAAATCCAAACCCCACTGCTTTCTCAGATGACAGTATTGTTTTGAAACTATTCATAGGGCAGTGCAAAAAGCTCCAGACAGGGCATGAGGGGACCTGGCTTGGTCACTTACTAGGTATGTCACTTTAGACAAGCCATTTCTCTGTTTTCTTCCTCAGTTTCCTCATCTGTAAAGTGAAAAAGTTGCAATAGATGATCTCTAAGATCCTTTCTAGCTTTGACATGAAGGAAATGCTTGAAGATCAGTTGAATACCGTAGTCATGGATAGCTCAGTCATTTCCACTCTCACAATAGGCCAGAGCAGCCTAGAGGTAGCTCCGTAGTTCAGTGGATGGAGTTCTGGAACTGGAATCAAGACGGACCTGAGTTCAAATTTGACTGCAGACTCTTATTAGCTGGGTGAGCTCTGTTTGCCCCACCTTCCTCACCAGTAAAATGAGGGTAGCAGTAGTACTTCTTTCTCAGGGTTGTTGTAAACATCAAATGACATAATATTTGCAAAGCGTAGTGTATAGACTGCCAGGCCTACAATCAAGAAGACTCATCTTCAAGAGTGCAAATCCAGCTTCAGACACTTACCTGTTGGGTGACCTTGGGCAAGTCACTTCACCCTGTTTACCCCAGTTTCCTCATCTGTAAAATGAGATAGAGAAGGAAAGGCAAATCACTCCATTGTCCTTGCCAAGAAAATCCCAAATGGGGTCACGAAGAGTCCAACGAGACTGAAAACAACTGAACAACAACGCAAAAAGCACCTGAAACGTAGTAGGTACTTCATAAATGCTCGTTTCCTTCCTTATAACAACAGTATTATTATCACAACTCATGTTCAGGAAATTAATGGACTAACATTTTACAGTGAACTTCCTTTCCCTTTCCCACCCTACCAAGTTCTCTGGCCACAGAATTTTCCAACTTGCCTTGTCCAAATGCACCCCCCTCACCTAGAGGTGATTTTTAAACTTTATTAAAATTCTAGATCTTTCAGATATGAATTTCCTCCAGGCTGTAGGTGTGAGTAGCAGTCACTCTAGACACCCACAGTTTACAGACAGATTGGCTCCATTGTCAGCAGCCAATGTTTTCAAAGCAAATCCCCAGTTTACTTTGTCAGCCTAGGAAGCGAAAGTGCCCTGGGGAGTATTGAGGAATTAAGTCCCATTGGGTAATCATGAGGCATGAAATTAACCCCTGGGAAAACTTGGGAGTCTTGACTGCCTGATATCAGAATTCAGAGGCTCAATGTAAACACCAAATCCTACTACCATAACAGATACTTGTGAACAATTCCAAAGGAAATCTGCTGTTACCAAACCCACCACGGCAACAGCATAGAATACATAAAAAGGGGGAAATCCAAAACGATTTGCCAGAAGTACAGGAATTCTCACTGTGAAAAGACTAGTAGTCAGAATCTTTTTTCACTGTTTCTCTTGCCCATGATCGAGGGAGCTCTGCTACATATTTGTGGCTCTCTGGGTGTTTGCGGTATGTTTTGCTATTGAATACATATGGGTAGAAACAAAGTGGGATTATCATCCACCTTACAGATAGAAAGATTAGAGCACCCAGAAAATCAACCACATGTATTAAAAACTCCAAAGATCAGAACAATCCTGCCCGGCTCTGACCCCTGCCTGCAAGGAGTTTACCATCTAACAAACTCAGAAAAGCACAATTGAAAGGTAAAGGTACCTAACTGTGCACTTTAAGAGGCAGAATGACTGATGGGACAAGGGAGAGATAGCTGGAATGAACTGAAGTGATTAGGGACACTGTGGGTGAAGTTAATCTGGGAAAGGGTGATAAAAAAAAGTGATTCAGTGAGGGAGGATCAGACGTGATTTTGGTAGGAGCAAATAGAGGGAGGTAGGGTGGATGGAGCGGGGAGAACAACGTGTTCTTTGGCTTGGAGGCAGGAGTAAACAAGTCATATAAGTGAGGGACAGAGTCTAAGATAGAGATTAGGTGACTCAGAGATATGCAGGGAAGTAACTGGGTAGCATGGGCTTGGAACAGAACACTGCTGTCACTTCCTAGGCACTTGATCACCTGCCTCTGAGCACTGGTTTTCATATCTGTAAAAGGAGGAAGCTGAAACCAACCTCTAGTTTTCTGTGATTCCATACCTCTGGAGTCTTAATCTAACCTTTGTTCTTAATATCGTAAATGAGAACAATGTTCTAACCAACCTATCAAGATATTTCCACTGTCTGTCTCTTAGGAACCACGCAGGTAATCAACGAAATCTTTCCTGCTTGCCTGGTATAATCATATTTGCAAATCTACCTTAAGCCAGTGGGTTCTGAAATATTTTTGATCAGGAACAAATCCCCAAGGGCAAAGACTGCTTCTTCTCTGCTTATTCCAATGACTTGCATATTTTAAGGTACATGTTAATTTTGCCACAATTTAATAAAACTAAGCTATACATGTTCTCATTATAATTCTGTGTGTCTCTCTTTTTCTGTATATACATATATATAATTTCATATTATTATCAAATAGAAAGTATTAAGAAAATTAGGGACAGCTACATAGCACAGAGGATAAAACACCAGGCCTGGGGTCAGGAAGACTCATCTTCCTAAGTTCAAATCCAGCCTCAGACACTTACCAGTTGTGTGACCCTGGGCAAGTCACTTAACCCTATTTGCTTCAGTTTCCTCATCTGTAAAATGAACTGCAGAAGGAAATGACAAACCACTCCAGTATTTTTGCTAAGAAAACTCCAAAGGAGGTCATGAAAAGTCAGCCATGACTGAACACCAACAACAAACTAAGGAAATTGCCCATTTACATCACTACAAAAGTTTAGATGCTGATACATTCTAAGCATTCATTCGTTCAATGACTCTCAGGAGAGACACTGGAATAGAGAGAATTAGAAAATGTCTGTCTGAATTTCAGCCCTGATACTTACTATGTGTGTGACCCTGGACAACTCCTTTAACTTATGAGCCTCTGGTTCCTCATTTGTAAAATAAGGACAATAATATACTACCCTACATTACAGAGCTTTTGTGATCTAGTGAAGGGGTGGGAACCTGAGAACCTCGAGGCTGCATGTGGCCCTCTAGGTCCTCAAATGTGGCGCTTTGACTGACTACAAATCTTATTTGTTGAGAAGATAAAGCCATCCTTAGAGCTAGGAAGCTGAGTTTCAAGTCAGGCTTCTGGCTAGCTGACTCCTGAATAAGTCAGTTAACGCCCCCTTCAGTGCCTGGGAATAGCTCTTAAGACTCAAGTTGCAGATCAGGTCTTGAGGAAGGACAGTGGCAGTCATTTTCTTACCTGAGAGTTGTTGATACCAATGAAACCATAGGTCTGATCCCCCCCAAATAGCAACTGACTTTTACATAGCACTTCAAAGCTCACAATGTACTTCATGTACGTTAGCTCACTTGAGCTCATACGGTTCAGTAAGGATTCCAGAAATCATTATCTCAGAGGATAAAACTGAGAGTCAGAGAGTTTAAGTGATTTGCCCATGGTCATACAGCCAGGAAGAGTTGAGGGCAGGATTGAGACCCAGGTCTTCCTCTTTCCAGGGTCTCTATCAACTTCTGCACTCTAGCTGGAGTGAGCAAGAAAAAGTTCATACAAGTATCCCATTTCCTTGGGAAAAGGTCCCACATGTACAAAAATATTTCTAGCAACTCTTTTTGTGGTGGCCAAGAACTGGAAATCAAGGGAATGTCCATTAGTTGGGTAATGGCTGAACAAGCTGTGGCATATGAATGTAATGTAATGCTATTGTGCTATAAGAAATGATGAACAGTCAGATTTCTGAAAAGCCTGGAAAGACTTAAATGAACTTCTGCTGAGTGAAATGAGCAGAATCAGGAGAACATTATATACAGTAGCAGACACAGTGCTGGAGGACTGTTTCTGATCGACTTAGCTCTTCACAGCAATGTAAGGACATTCCCAAAGGACTCTTGAGGCAAAATGCCATCCATATCCAGAGAAAGAACTATGGGATTGGATTGCAGAATGAAGCAGACTCTTTTCTCTTGTGTGGTTTTTGTTTGTTTGTTTGTTTGTTTTGCTTGGGTTTTTCTCATGATTTCTCCCATTTTTAAAAATTCTTCTATGCAACGTGACTAATGTGAAAATGTGTTTAATAGGAATGTATGTGTAGAATCCATATAAGATTGCATGCCACTTATGGAAATGATTGTTGAAAACTGAAGACTAATTAAATTTTTAAAAAGTGGATATCTTAAATAAAAGTATTTACGGTGAAAAAGAAATGTAAGTATCCCATTTTCGACAGGAAGCCTTTCCCAGCCCTTCCCTCTTAATTATTTCCCTGTGCATAACTTGTTTATACATAATTGTTTGCTTGTTGTTTACCCTATTAGGTTGTGAGCTTCTTGAGGAAAGGGATTTTTTTTTTGCCTCTTTTTATAGACCCATTGCCTAGCACAATGGCTTGCACATAATATATACTTAATAAATATTGATTGACTAAGAAAGATTTGAGCTGAGCCTTGAAAGATGGGTAGGCAAAAAAGAGAGAGAGAGAACATTTAGGGAGCATGGTAAAATTAGAAAGGTGGAAAAGTACAGAGTATTTTCTCAATCAGGGGAGGGGAATCACTGAAGTTTGTATTCGGTCAAACGGCAACACTTCAGGACCTAGAGGGGCACATGTGGTCTTGAGGGTTCCCCACCCCTGTTCTAGATGCTTGGAGTAGACAAAATTCTTTTATTGGTTTTGACACTGGATCTTCCTATCTCACCTAGGCTAGAAGTGATACAGCTATCACTCATGAGTCTGAACCCACTGTTCTTCAGCTTTGATCCTCTTTATTTCTGGCCTGGGTCTGCTTGCCCCCTTTTAAGGTAGCCTAGTGGCTCCTAGCTGGAGGATTGTGGGAGGCAGAGGGGTGGAGGAGAGGTTCACCATATTGATGTAGGATTTAGTGCAAACACTCACCCAGCTTTAGTCCTATGTGCAGTTCAGAGCCCCTAGCTCAATTAATCTATTGACCTCCACCTCTCCAGTGTCAGGAACTACAATCATGAACCACTATCCTTGACTCCATTTGACTAACATGGAGAGTTTATAATTCCCACATCAGAGGTGTTAAACACACAGCTGCTTGGGCAACTGGGAAATCAGATTAAAATGTAATTGGTACCAAGTTCATATCCCAAAGAGATCATAAAAAGGGAAAATGACTTATTTGTACAAAAATATTTATAGCAGCTCTTTTTGTGGTGGCAAAGAATTGGGGAATGATAACTGAACAAGTTGTGGTATATGAATGCTATTGTGCTATAAGAAATGATGAGCAGGCAGATTTCAGAAAGACTTGGAAAGACTTACATGAGCTGGTGCTGAGTGAAGTGAGCAGAACCAGGAGAACATTGTATACAGTAACAGCAACATTGTGTGCTGACTAATGTTGACAGATTTAGCTCCTCTCAGTAACGCAATGATCCAAGACAGTTCCTAAAGACTCATGAAGGAAAATGCTAACCATATCCAGAGAAAGAACTATGGAATCTGAAAGTAGATCAAAGCATACTATTTTCACTTATCTTGTTTTTTTTCTTTCTTGTGGTTTTTTCCTTCTGTCCTGATTCTTCTTTCACACTATGACTAATACGGAAATATATTTAACATGAGTATACATGTGTAACCTATATCAGATTGCATGATGTCTTAGGAAGCTGGAAGGGAAGTGAGGGAGAGAGAAAAATCTGGGACTCAAAAATTTACAAAAATGAATGTTGAAAACTAAAGGGAAATTCAATTGGTTAATATTTATAAAAATAAAAATACAATAGAATCTAGAAACTGTCAATATGTGTTTTCTAAGTCAATATGAAACTGACAAGGATCCTTATGTATAGTTGAGTGGCCCCTTGTATTGGAATTTGCCATCCCTGCCCTACAAAATTTAGCACAATACCTTACACATAGTAGACACTCAAACAGGGATTTAAATAATTTTATAAGACTTGAAAGGTTACCAGAGTCCACATTATAGAGAGGGCTTGAATGCCAGGCTAAGGAGTCTGCACTTTAGTTCATGGAGAATCTTTGATTGTTTTTGACCAGGGAAGAGGCATGAATAACGTCATACTGCTTTAGCATGACTAATCTGGTAGCAATATATAGAAATTGTTGGAGGAAAGAAGGGGAGAAAGATTTCTTCTGCAAAAGTGGACACTGCAAGAGTGGATACTTGAAGGACCCTTACTGACCACCCCATGCTCTAATGGTCACACTTCTAAAAACCACCGACCTTATCCTATCTCCATATAAGCTTCCACATAGAAACTTCCAACATCCTCAACACCCAGTTTAGCAGCAGATTGAAGCCTAATTTCTTAACTACACTGCTTAAGTTTTATCCCACAGGCTCCCTTCCTTGGTAAAAGCTGGGAAGATCCTGGACATTTCATACTATGGCCCCTTTAAATTTTGCTTCTCTGCTTCCTCCCCCACCTTCCCCATCCTCAGATGAAAAATGTTTAATCAGCTGAACAGAACCTGCCAGTCCCATAGGGCTTCAATAGGATGTTAGGGATCTCAGAAGCCCTAACACCTCTCAAGAGGCCAATCATCATATTGTACAAGACTGCACAGGGTGGAGTACTCTGCTTTGGGAATGCCAGATGTGGCATTCCCACATCTGTTGCTGAAAGGGGCATATCTCCTCCCTGTAGCAAAAAGCAATCTCCAGAAAAGCAAAAGCCAAGTCCAGGAAGCTTGTAAAATTTCCACCCACCTCAGGTCAGACCCTTCCCCCCCCCCCAGCTGCCCCTGAGGCCCTGACAACCCCAACAGCTGGACAAGGACTTGATTCTACTGGATTTCTCCCACCTGACCCTTTGCGTACTTCCTCTAAGAGTTATAGTGTAGGGCAAACATGTTTAAAGTGTAATTTGGAGTGATCTTGCCTCTGATCATTTCTTTAAATTGTCTGCTTTGGGAAGGAAATCACAGTAGTAGCAGGAAAGGAGCTGGGAGGGGAGCTCAGAACATTCTCACACACCCTTCCACCCCCTTAGCAAAGACAGCTTAGGGAGAGTCCAGCAAAGTCCCACAACCTGCAGTCTCTCAGCTGGCTTCACAGTCCAAAGTAGGGACTTTCCGAATATGTAGTCAGCTGTACAGCAATCATTTTGTGTAAAAGTTAGGGATAGGGGAGAAGGGTGGAAGTAAGGGTGGAAAGGCTAAGAGGTGGGAGAAGACAACATATGCAAGTGGTCTAAAATGCGGTTTAATATACATTCTCTTCAGGGAGCAGGGGTTAACCGAAACCCTTATAGGCTTATATACAGATTGATTAAAAACTTTCAGTTTTCCATAATTGGGTCTACTTAATAAATTCCTCAGGATTCCAGGAGGCTCAGGAGATATAAAACAAGGGGCTGGAGCACAGAGAGCAATGGGAGGCTATAAGGATTCCTGACTGGGGAGTTCATTTCATTTAATCAGCTCAGAGAAGGTGAAATTGACAGGGCTTCTCAATAGCTTGGATATGGGCGTGAGAAATAGTGAGGAGTCCAGAATGATTCCTAAACTGTGAGCCTGAGGGATTGGGAAGGTGCTGACACTGAACAGAAATGGAGAAAGTAAGAGGTGGGAAGGGTTTACAGGGAAAGGTGAGTTCTGTTTTGGACATACTGAGTTTAAGATGTCTTCTGGACATTCAGTTCAAGATGTCTGAAAGGCAGTAGGAGATGTGAGTTTGGAGTTCTGCAGAGAGATTGGGGCAGAAAAGGTAGATTTGAAAATCATCAGCATAAAGATGGTAATTAAATCCATGGGAGCTGACAGAATCACCAAATGAATTAGTATAGAGGGAGAAGAAAAGAGGACCCAGGACAGAATCCTAAGGAACATTTATGGTTAGAGGGTGTTATCTGAAGGAGAATCCAGCAAAGGAGACAGAAAGAGTTGTCAGATAGGTAGGAGAACCAGGAGAGATTGGTATCAGGAAAAAACTAGGGAGAAGAGAGTTTCAAGGAGAAAAGAGTGATCAGGATGTCAAAAGCCACAGAGAGGTCATGAAGAATGAGGACTGAGAAAAGGCCATGAGATTTGGCAACTAAGAGATCTACTAATGAAGTAAAGTGAGGTAAAGATGGGTGAAACTTTGGAGAGAGCTGTTTCTGTAGAACAGTAAAATCAGAGTAGAAGAGAAATAGGAAAAGAGAAGGGACAGAAGGATCATGTACTAGTGTTTTTCAGGGTAGGAGAAGACATGAACATGTTTGTAGGTGGTAGGAAATGGGCCAAGAGAGAGAGAGAAATTGAAACTGAAGATATGAAATACATAAGTTATCTGAAAACCTGGTTTATTTGTTGACAATTGCCCCATTTAAGCTTTAATGAAGGCTGTTAGAATGAATATCTTTCAAGTCTGTTGCTTACTATATGCATTTACTTCCTCCAGTGGATGCAGCAAAGCCACCAGAGGGCTAGCATGTGGGAAAGACAATGGCGCCTGGTAGTACATTCACAAACTAAATAGGATCTAAATTGGAGGCATCAAAATAGAGAGTGGGACTGAACCACATTAAAAATGTAATTGGAAAATGTAAAAGTAAATAAAAATGCAATACAACATAGAATAATGTTAACTTGTGGTTTTCTGAGTTGATTTGGATCCATTTCTATTTGGGTTTGACACTATTGAGCAAAATGATTATTATTTCACTCAATGGGGAGCCCATTTTACCCCCACTTCCAAGTCATGGATAGTTCAAGATTTAGAGGGGAAAGAGCTCTTAGAAGTCATTTGTCCAGTCCCCTCATTTTGTGGATGAGGAAGAATTAAGGCCCAAATAGTCTCAGTGACTGGTCCTACATCCCACCAAGATTGGATCTGAACCCAGGTCCTTTGACATTAAATATAAGCTGAAGGATTCTACAGGAAACCATCAATCCTTCAACAAGCATTTGTTAAGGTCCTACACAATGTGTCAGACAATATACTAGGTATTGAGGATGCAAAGACAAAAAGGTTCAAGCCCAGTTCTTATATTCTACAAAGGGAGACAACATATACAGGAAAGTGTAGCCATCATTTTGGTCTCTGGCTAAGTTGCCAGGGAGACTTAAGGATGCTATAAATGACTATTTTTAACCATCTATTTTTACCCAGAGTTCCCAAACACCTGTGATGATGAACTAAGCAGAATTCCACAAAAGAGAGAAGCCACATAGGGTGGTGAAACAAGAGAGAAGACAACAGTTATGCTGAAGAGGCTGAGGCTAGAGTTGCATCCTACCCTGCCCAAGCAGGAAGCTGGGCAATAATTGGGGCCGTACCAACCCTGAGGTTGCCTGTTGAGAGCAGTCAGGATTTCTGGGTCCCAAATCATGATGGGAGCAGATGCATGAGCAGTGTGAATCAGAAAGAGCAGGCACCAGTGGAGACAGCAGATGGTAGAGTTGGCTGATGAGACATCCACATGAAGTCCCCTGATACCTTCCTTTCCCTTTCTCCATTAATTACCCAACTACTCACCTTCTGGTTCTCCTCCCTCCCAAAAACGGGTGAAGTAAAGATGGGTAAAATCTGCCCTGTTCCTTAGTAAGGCCCCAAATAGTCAGCCTTTCAAATTTCCAACCAACTCTGCCCTGATTTCCTGTCTTTTCATTGCTTTTTTTTTTTTAGTTTTCATCTATAAAAAAAAGCTACTGGCCACCAACCCAGACATGTGGGGTTTGTAGTAGTGATGGGGCACCTGGGACATGCATCCTATATTGAGATGCATTCTACACCCTGGGGAAAGGTTTCCCAGTGAACTGCTACAGGCCTTAGAACTAATGGTAGTTATAAGGACTTTGAAGTTAGAGAACTGAGAATGTGTTTGAAATTTGGGGCACAGGTCCAAAAAGGGCTTCAAAACTTCAATCTCCAGTCTAGGGCCTGTCTTTTATTGTCATCAGGAACCTCTTTGCCTCCTATTCTATTGAGAAAATAGAGGCCTTCTGGCAGGAGCACCTTTTTCTCCCCTATTCAGTGCCTCAAAACCCCTTGATAACTTTACCCACCTTCTCTCTCCTTACCCCTGTCTTTGAGGAAGAAAGAAAGAAAGGATCCTTGTCTTTGCCAAGGCCAAGCTCACAGTATCTGCCCACAAGCTTGCCTAGTGTTTGTCTGCCTCTGTCTGTGAGATCAAAATCCTGGGAGAGACAGTACCCCACCACCTCTCATCACTGCCCCTCACCTCACACACACACACACACCCTTTGAGTCTCTCCCTATCTACTCTCTCTTTACCAGGTGCCTACAAATGTGCTTCAGCAAACATATTCTTAAGAATCCTTCACTTCGCCCTGACATTCCCTCAAATTATTGCCCTTTATTATTTCTCCTTTTTACTGCCAAACTCCCAAAAAGAACCATCTATACACACTTTTTCTACTTCCTCACAACTCACTCTCTCTTCTTAACCCTTGCAAACTGGCTTCTGACCTTACTATTGGATTGAAATGCCCAGGTTGTCAATGATCTCTGCACTGCTGAATCAAATGGCCTTTTCTCAGTCCTCATCCACCTTAACCTCTCTCTAGCTTTTAATACTATTGAACACACTTTCCTCCTGGACACTTTGCCTTACTTTCATAACACTGGTTCTCTAGTGTCTGCCTTTCTAGCTTTTTTTGTCTTTGCTAGAGCATCAACTGTCCTCTTTATTTCATTTTATTTTTTCCTTGATAGTGCTTTTTTCTCCAATTACATGTAAAAATAGTTTTCAATTTCATTTTTGTAAAATTTCGATTCCAGATTTTTCTCCTTCCCTCCTCCCCAAGACAGCAAGCAATCTGATATAGGTTTTACAAGTGTGTGTGTGTTCATCCTTCGTTGCCGAAGAAGACCATGCCATCAGAGAAATAATGACATGACTTGTACTTGACTTTGTTTTGAGTGAGGGAAGGCTGTGTAGGTCACCAGCCTCACTTCTCCTCCAGAGCTATCTGAATCCAGTGACCAGATATTCATCAGGATGACTGGAGATGACCCAGGATGAAGCAGTTGGAGTTAAGTGACTTGCCCAAGGTCACACAGCTAGTGAGTGTCAAGTGTCTAAGGTGAGATCTGAACTCAGGTCCTCCTGACTCCTGCACTGGTGGTCTATCCACTGCACCACCTAGCTGCCCCGGTTATACAAGTACAATCATGCTAAACATATGTCTACATTAGTCATGTTGTGAAAGAATCAGAAAATGAGGTAAAAGTCATGAGAAGTAGAAAACAACAAAAAAGTGAAAATGGTGTGCTTTAATCTGCCTTCAGACTCCGTGGTTCTTTCTCTAGATGTGGATAGTATTTTCCATCATAAGTCTTTTGGAATTGTCTTGGATCATTATATTGCTGGGAAGAGCTAAGTATAGCATAGTTAATTACTCATTGCACTATGTTCCTATTGCAGTGTACAATGTTCTCTTGGTTCTTCTACTTCACTCAGCATCAGTTCATGTAAGTCAATTTTCCCATATCTTCTCCAACAATTTATCATTCTCCTCTTCTGTCATGTTAGCCGATCATATAAGAGCATCATCTATCTTCTGTATCCCTAGTTTCAGTGTTGCCCAGCTCTCTGTCCTGGGTTCTTTTTTTTATGTCTTCTCACTGTGCCCTCTGTTCAAGTACACTGTCCTTCAAGATCTCACCAGTTCTTATGAGTTCAAGTACCATCCCTATATAGAAATCTACAAAATCCTCTATTTAGTTGTAATCTCTCTCTTGAATTCCAGTCAAGCATTGTCAACATGTCTGTTATATGACTCTTCC
This sequence comes from Notamacropus eugenii, assembly GCF_028372415.1. Taxonomy (NCBI): domain Eukaryota; kingdom Metazoa; phylum Chordata; class Mammalia; order Diprotodontia; family Macropodidae; genus Notamacropus; species Notamacropus eugenii. The sequence goes on along the minus strand of NC_092875.1, from coordinate 405,587,352 downwards.
TTTATGTCTCAAAGGCATCTCAAACTTAGAATGTCCAAAATGGAATCATTATACCCTGGCCACCTCTTCCAAAATTTCATATTTCTTTTGAGGGCACTATCTCCTTTCTAATCACTCATGTTCATAATTTTTGAAACATCTTTGACTCTTCCCTTTCTCTCACCACGGCTCTCCCCATGTCAAATCAGGTACAAATAAATGTCAATTTATTGTCAATCTTATCTTCATAACATCTCTTCCATCCATCCCAATCTCTCCATTCATATTGCTATGAATTGTTGGAATAGCTCTTTAAATCATTTTTGCTTTCAGTCTTTCCCTTTTCTAATCTATCCTCCATAAATATACCAAAATAAGCTTCCTAAGATACAGGTATAACTGTTAGTCCTCTCTCAAAAACCTTCTGTAGCTCCCCATTGCCTATAGTATAAAATAAAATACTTTTAACCTGATATTTAATATTTAATACCTACCACATTCTGGTTCCCATCTAACTTTCCAGCTGTATTTCATACTGTTCCCCCACCTAAGCCCTGCATTTCAGTCATACTGAACTATGAGCTGACCTCAGTACCACATCTCCCATTTCTGAAAGATCAGCTATGCCATCCCTCATGCCTGGAATGCCCTCTATTCTTATCTTGACCTCTCAGAATCTTTGTCTTCCTTCGAAGTTCAAATCAAGTGATACCTCCTCCATGAAACTCTCCTACCTGCCCCAACTGTTAGTGCTTTCATCTTCCATTTTTCTTATATTCTTCTTAGCTACGTATGTGTTATTTTCCATGTAGTTGATTATGAGTTCCTGGAATATAAAAACTATTTCATTTTTGTACTTCCAGCAAATAGCATGGTGCTTTGTACTTTGCTAACTGTTTTGGAAATCTAATTGAATCAAAATTATTGCTAAAGCACAGCATATGATCCTTATATTTTTAACCCTACAGTAAAATAATTATCACCAATATTTATTCATAGAGAAATCTGAAAGAAAGCTGACACTGCTCATCAAGAAAAAACAGAATCTAAACAATGAAGAAGCAGACATGGTATTCTTCTGGTCTTTCTCTCTTATTCAAACCTTCTTAGTTTTAGCATTGTCTAAATTCTTTATCTATGCATGATAGAGGGTATTTTTTGTTCATTCTTTGTTTTCAAAGAGGACCAATGACTTCATAGAGTGATGCCTTGACTTGCTCATGAATTAGATTTAAGTGAGGCTGAGTTGCACTAGGTCATCAGCCTCACTCTTTCTTCTAGAGTCATTGAAGTCCAGTGCAAGACAAAAAGTCAGGACAACTAGCAATGACTAGGGATGCGGTGGATGATCTTGGAGTCTTTGATGTTTGACCAAGCTCTAAGCTCTCCACAGTGCCTGCTTTAGTCACCTTCATGGTCATTAGAACAAATTGTTCTCAACCATCCATTCATCTGGGGGAAGTCTTCATATGCTTGGGATAGACATCCTCCCTAATTCACCAATAGGTTTGAGTCTCTTCAGTCACCCTCAATCTGGTTTAGCCCATCAGCCAAATCATTTTATAGGGGGAAATAAAGATATGACATATTGACCACTCAGACCTGCGTAAGCTGTGGAATCTGCTTGTTTATGTTAACTTCAAGGTCTTGTTCTCATTCAACTAAATATTACCACTGTGGTCAAAGGTTTTAAGAAGCTGGGGATAATGCATCAGTCCATTTGCTCATCCATTTCCCTTCTAACTGGTCATTCCAGTTCCTACCTATGATGGTCTCCATGCCACCAGACTTTCCTTGTATTCCCCTAAAGTAGCAGCCTCACCAGGAAAACCTGGGAGCTCCTGGATGATATATTTCTCTCTCCTAGTGGCTTTTACTTCTCCTCTGATAGGCCATAACAGTCATTTAACATATCTTTGGATAGTTACCAAACATTGCCTATGATTTGGGCATAAATAACTTTGTGGCTAGAAAATGAAAAATCCTGGGAAAGTGTCAAACTGTGTAGATATGTAAAAATAAGTATATTTGAACCTAATTATTTTCTAATTCACATTTAAAATGTAAGTGGAAAAACCAATACTAGTAATACTAGCACTTTAAAGTTTGCAAAACAAACTAAATGCTACAATGAAGAAAGCATTGACTGATTCAAAGGACCTTGGTTCAAATACTAACTGGGACATTCACTTCCTATGTTACCATGGAATAACCACTTCACCTCCTGGGTTCTTAGTTTTCTCATCTATAAAACAAGAGGACTAAGTGGATGAACTTTAAGGCCTCTTCTCGCTACACAGCTATGATTGTATGAAATATTGTACAACACCTAGTGAGGTAGTACATTATTAACCTCACTTTACAGATAAGCAAACTGAGGCTCTGAAGGGCTCTGTGATCATTCCTTTGGTGAACACACTGGAGGTGGGATCTGAACCAAAGTCTCCTGACTCTAAGTTTAGCACTCTAAGCATTATAACACACTACCTTCAAGGCAAGAAACAAAACTTCTAAATGAAATAAGTCAGAAGACACAGGTTCTAATATTGCCACATCCATGATTTTGGGGAAGTACCTCTCCTAGGTCTTGAAGGTTTTACTTACTGCCTCAGTGTAGAATTTTAGAAATGGAAGAAACCTTAGAGGTCAAATTTTTTTCATTTTATAGTTGAGGAAACTTCAAATAACTTAATTCTTTGCCTTCTGAACCAAAAGCACAAAGCTAGACAAGAGCAGGGGAGTGGGGGGAACCCAGTTCTTATCCCCCTAGGCAATGAAGTAATATATCAATACTAAGCATATATGCACCAAATGGCATTAAATCCACATTCTTAAAGGAAAAGTCAAATGAGTTGCAGGAGGAATAAATAGTAAAACTCTTAGTTATCTTTCACCTCTCATAACTAGATAAATCTAGCCATAAAATAAATAAGACAGAAGTTAAGAAGATGACCAGAATTTCAGAAAAATTAGATATGATAGACCTCTGGAGAAAATTGAATGGAAATAGAGAGGAATATACCTTTTCTCAGCTATACATGTCACCTTCACAAAAACTGACTATACATTAAAGCATAAAAACTTCACCAAATGGAGAAAAACAAAAGTATTAAATCCATTCTTTTTAGACTATAATGAAATAAAAATTACATTCAATTAAATGCTATGAAAACACAGATCAAAATTAATTAAAAACTAAATGATTTAATCCTAAAGAATGAGTGGGGTCAAAGGACAGATCATAGAAACAATAAATAATTTCATTAAAGACAATGACAATAACAATATGCTAAAATTTGTGGGATGCAGACAAAGCAGTACTTGGGGGAAATTTGATATAAAATAGAAAAATAAGAGACTAATGAATTAGGCATGTAATTGTTTTAAAAAATAGAAAAAGAACAAATTTTAAATCTTTAACTAAACACCAAATTAGAAATTCTGAAAATCAAAATTTAAATTTATCTGAATTGAAGCTAAGAAAACCATCAAACAATAAAACTAGGAGCTGATTTCATTTTTTAAAAAATAAAATAGATAGGGGTGGAGCCAAGATGGCGGAATAGAAAGACGCACGTACACATAGCTCCGAACCCACAACCCATAGAACATCTGTATAAAGTAACTCACAGCAAATTCTGGAGCAATGAGGCCACAGAACAGTGGAACGAAGGAGATTTCTGTTCCAGAGGGACCTGCAAACCTCTCACAAAAGGTCCGTCGTGCTGCGGACGCGGAGCCCAGCCCGGCCCTGCTGTGGCCGCGGCACCACCGAGAGGAGCGGATTCAAGCAGGCTTCAGGGACAGAATCTCCAGCAGCCGCGCAGGTCCCTCCACCCACAGGTGACAAGGGTCAGTGAGAGGGTCTCTTTGGCGGGTTGAGAGGGGAGTGGGGTGCCCCCATAACTCGGGCCCCCTCGGGAGGCAGAAGCTGAGGCAGCGGCAGACCAGGGCTCCCCAAGCAAGCAGGAGCCTGGATCCATTGTTGAAGGTCTGTGCATAAACCCCCTGAGGGAACTGAGCCCAAGAGGTGGCCCTGCCCCCACCTGAGCACCTGAACTTAATCTCACACTGAATAGCAGCCCTGCCCCTGCCGAAGCCCCGAGGCTGGGGAGCAGCATTTGAATCTCAGACCCCAAGCGCTGGCTGGGAGGATCAGGAGGCGAGGTGGGTGTGAGGAGAATATTCAGAGGTCAAGTCACTGGCTGGGGAAATGCCCAGAAAAGGGAAAAGAGATAAGACTATAGAAGGTTACTTTCTTGGTGAACAGGCATTTCCTCCCTTCCTTTCTGATGAGGAAGAACAATGCTTACCATCAGGCAAAGACACAGAAGTCAAGGCTTCTGTGTCCCAGGCCACCCAATGGGCTCAGGCCATGGAAGAGCTCAAAAAGAATTTTGAAAATCAAGTTAGAGAGGTGGAGGAAAAGCTGGGAAGAGAAATGAGAGACATGAAGTCAAAGCATGAACAGCAGGTCAGCACCCTGCTAAAGGAGACCCAAAAAAATGCTGAAGAAAATAACACCTTGAAAAATAGGCTAACTCAATTGGCAAAAGAGGTTCAAAAAGCCAATGAGGAGAAGAATGCTTTCAAAAGCAAAATTAGCCAAATGGAAAAGGAGATTCAAAAGCTCACTGAAGAAAATAGTTCTTTCAAAATTAGAATGGAACAGATGGAGGCTAATGACTTTATGAGAAACCAATAAATCACAAAACAAAACCAAAAGAATGAAAAAATGGAAGATAATGTGAAATATCTCATTGGAAAAACAACTGACCTGGAAAATAGATCCAGGAGAGACAATTTAAAAATTATGGGACTACCTGAAAGCCATGATCAAAAAAAGAGCCTAGACATCATCTTTCATGAAATTATCAAGGAAAACTGCCCTGAGATTCTAGAACCAGAGGGCAAAATAAATATTCAAGGAATCCACAGAACACCGCCTGAAAGAGATCCAAAAAGAGAAACTCCTAGGAACATTGTGGCCAAATTCCAGAGTTCCCAGGTCAAGGAGAAAATATTGCAAGCAGCTAGAAAGAAACAATTCAAGTACTGTGGAAATACAATCAGGATAACACAAGATCTAGCAGCTTCTACATTAAGGGATCGAAGGGCATGGAATAGGATATTCCAGAAGTCAAAGGAATTAGGACTAAAACCAAGAATCACCTACCCAGCAAAACTGAGTATAATACTTCAGGGGAAAAATTGGTCTTTCAATGAAATAGAGGACTTTCAAGCATTATTGATGAAAAGACCAGAGCTGAAAAGAAAATTTGACTTTCAAACACAAGAATGAAGAGAAGCATGAAAAGGTGAACAGCAAAGAGAAGTCATAAGGGACTTACTAAAGTTGAACTGTTTACATTCCTACATGGAAAGACAATATTTGTAACTCTTGAAACTTTTCAGTATCTGGGTACTGGGTGGGATTACACACACACACATGCACACATGCACACACACATAGAGACAGAGTGCACAGAGTGAATTGAAGAGGATGGGATCATATCTTAAAAAAATGAAATCAAGCAGTGAGAGAGAAATATATTGGGAGGAGAAAGGGAGAAATGGAATGGGGCAAATTATCTCTCATAAAAGAGGCAAGCAAAAGACTCATTAGTGGAGGGATAAAGAGGGGAGGTGAGAGAAAAACATGAAGTTTATTCTCATCACATTCCACTAAAGGAAAGAATAAAATGTACACTCATTTTGTTATGAAAACCTATCTTACAATACAGGAAAGTGGGGGATAAGGGAATAAGCAGGGTGGGGGGGATGATGGAAGGGAGGGCATGGGGAGGAGGGAGCAATTTGAGGTTGACACACATGGGGAGGGATAGGACCAAAAGAGAATAGAAGTAATGGGGGACAGGATAGGATGGGGGGAAATATAGTTAGTCTTATACAACACGACTATTATGGAAGTCATTTGCAAAACTACACAGATTTGGCCTATATTGAATTGCTTGCCTTCCAAAAGGAAGGGGTGGGGAGGGAGGGAGGAAAAGAAGTTGGAACTCAAAGTGTTAGGATCAATTGTCAAGTAATGTTCTTTCCACTAGGAAATAAGAAATACAGGTAAAGGGGTATAGAAAGTTATCTGGCCCTACAGGACAAAAGAGAAGACGGAGACAAGGGCAGAGAGGGATGATAGAAGAGAGAGCAGATTGGGCATAGGGGCAATTAGAATGCTTGGTGTTTGGGGGGGGAGGGGAGAAAAGGGGAGAAAATTTGTAACCCAAAATTTTGTTAAAATGAATGTTAAAAGTTAAATAAATAAATTTAAAAAATATATAAAAAATAAAATAGATAAACCACAGGTTAATATGATTTCAGAAAAGAAAAAAACACAAATGACCAAAATCAAAAATGAAAAGTGTGAATGCATCAAGAATGAGGATGAAACTGAAGAAACTATTAAGAGCTATTTTATGCAATTATATGCCAGCAAATCTGGCAATCTAAATGAAATGAATGGATATTTACAAAAATATAAATTGTCCACATTAACACGAAAGAAAAGACAATGCTAAAATAACTCTATTTTAGAAAAAGAAATTGAACAAACCATCAATGAACTCCCTAAGAAAAATCCCCCAGGACCAGATGGATTCAGAAATTAATTCTCCCAAACTCTTAAAGAACAAAAACTAGACAAACAAGGAATCCTACTAAATTCCTTTTACTACATAAATATGGTGCTGAAATCTAAACGAGGAAGAGCAAAAACAGGAAAAGAAAATTATAGGCCAATTTCCCTAATAAATATTTAAAGACATTTTTTAAAATAAAATACTAGCAAAGAGATTCCATCAATCTATCACAAAGATTGTACAATATGGCTAGGTAGAATTGCACCAGGAATGCAGAGCTGGTTCAATATTAGGAGAACTATCAGCATAATTGACCATATCAATAATAAAAACAACAAAAATAGTATGATTATCCCAATGAATCATCGATCATCATCAATAGAGGCAGAAAAAGCTTTTGACAAAATATAATACTCGTTCTTATTTTTAAAAAAAAAGCATTAGAAAGCATAGGAATACATGAATCATTCCTTAAAAAGATAAATTGTTGTGTTCATCCTTCATTGCCTAAGAAGATCATGCCATCAGAGAAATGATGACATGACTTGCACTTAGCTTTGTTTTGAGTGAGGGAGGGCTGTGCAAGTCACCAGCCTCAAAGATATGTGGTATTTATCTAAAACCATCAGCAAACATTATCTGTAATGGGGATAAGCTAGAAGCCTTCCCAATAAGATCAAGGGTAAAGCAAGGATGTTCATTATCACCACCATTATTCAATATTGTACAAGAAATGCTAGCTATAGCAATAAAAGAAGAAACAGGAATTATAATAGACAATAAGGAAGAAAAACTATCACTTTTTGCAGATGGTATGATGGTATACCTGGAGAATTCTAGGAAATTAAAAAACTGGTGGAAACAATTAACAACTTTAGCAAAGTTGTACGATATGCAATAAATCCATATAAAACATCAGCATTTCTATATATTACCAATGAAATCCAGTAGGAAGAGATAGAAAGAAAAACTATTTAAAATAATTTCAGACAATATAAAATACTTGGAAGTCTACTTGCCAAGACATACCTAGGATCTATATGAACAAAATTTTAAAACACTTTTTATACAAATAAAGACAGATCTAAATAACTGAAGAAATATTAATTGCTCATAAGAAAGCCAAGCCAATATAATAAAAATGACAATTCTACCCAAATTAATTTACTTATTCAGTGCCATGCCAATCAAATTACCCCAAAATTATTTTATAGAGCTATAAAAAAATAACAAAATTCATCTGGAAGGACAAAAGGTCAAGAATATCAAGGGAATCAATGGCAGGGGTAGGGAGGTGGCGGGGGAGGCAAATGTGAAGGAAGGTAGCCTAGCAGCACCAGATCACAAACTGTATTACAAAATGGTAATCATTAAACAATCTGATACAGGCTAAGAGATACAGTGATGGATCTGTAGAAGAGACTGAATATATGATACATAGCAAGGAATGACCATAGTGAAATAGTGTTTGATAAATGCAAAGATCCTGGCTTTTGGGATAAGAACTCACTATTAGACAACAATTTCTGGGAAAACTGGAAAGCAGTATGGCAGAAACTAGTTATAGACCAACATCTCACATCATATACCAAGATGAAATAAAAATGGATACATGATTTACACCTAAAAAGGGATGCCATAAGCAAATTAAGAGAGCGCATAATAGTTTATCTGTCATATTTATGGATAAGGGAAGAATTTAGGACCAAAGAATATACAGAGAGCAGTACAACATACAAAATAGATAATTTTGATTATATAAAATTAAAAAGGTTTTGCACAAAAAAAACCAGTGACACCAAAATTGTAAGGAAAACAGAAAACCATGAAAAAATATTTTCAACAAGTATCTCTAGTAAAGGTCTCATTTCTCATAAATATAGGGAACTGAGTCTTTTATAAGAATATAAGTCAATCCCCAATTGATAAATGCTTAAAGGATATGAACAGCCAGTTTTCAGACAAAGATATCAAAGCTGTCTGTAATCATATGAAGAAATGCTCTCAATCACTATTGACTGGAGAAATTCAAATTAAAACAACTCTAAGGTACCACCATACTTATCAGATTGGCTAACATGACCAAAAAAAATGACAAATGTTGTAGAAGATGTGGGAAAATTGGTGCACTAATGTACTGTCGGTGAATAGTGTGAAGGGATCCAACCATTCTGGAGAACAATTTAGAACTATGTCTAGAGGGTTATAAAATTGTGCATGCCCTTTGATACAGCAATACTATGACTCGGTTTATATCCCAAAAAGATAAAAAAAAAGAGGGCTAAGGAACTATTTGTACAAAAATATTTATAGCAACTCTTTTTGTGGTGGGTAAGAATTGGAAATTGAGGGGCTGCCCATCACTTAGAGATGACTTGAAAAAATTGTGGTATACAATTGTAATAGAGTATTATTGTGCTATAAGAAATGATAAGCAGAATGATTTCAGAAAAACCTGGAAAGACTTACATGAACTGATTCAGAGTGAATTGAGCAGAATGAGGAGAGCATTGTACATAGTAAAAGCAATATTGGATGATGATTATCTATGAATGACTTAGCTTCTAATGTAATGTTAATTATGTTAATGAGAATTAAAGTTCTTTCCCACTCATTAAGGGCAGCTTGATTAGGGGATACTTGTTTTGCAGGAGGGCCCACACCTTTTGTTAATTTCTAATGAAGCACTGGTTTTGGCTCTGAAAAGTGTATATATACTATGATATGAGGTTTTGTTTTGGGGCTAACTCATTGTAAGTGTTTGGCCAGATGAGACTCTGGGTAGCCGCAAAAGAGTCCCCTGGCTTTGAAAACCCAGATGTTGATGCTTCTCTCTCTGGTAACTATGTATGTATGTAATAGTCAGACAGTTGTATCTGTCTGTTGATCTGTGATGTATGTATTGCTTATAGCCAGACAGTTGGAAGCCCTGTCTGTTGGTCTTTATTTCTCTGTTTGTATTTTCTCTGAAGTTCAGGGTGCTGACTTTTCCCCTGAATGAAATGAATGCTATGTGTGTTTTGTTAAAGTGATTGCTGACCCCTCAAAAGTTGCTTTCCTTTTAGAAAAGAGATCTAAGAACCTGTACAGTAGACCCTCCTGTATATGCCTGGGTCCTTGCTATCACATACTGTGATCAAGACAATGATCCAAGAAAAATGACATGATGAAAATGTTATCCACTTCTAGAGCAAGAACTGATGGAATCTGAATGCAGCTTGAAGCATAATTTTTAAAGCTTTATTTTTCTTGCCTTTTTGCAACATAGCCAATATGGAAGTATGTTTTGCATGATTGTACATGTAGAATTGATATCACATTTCTTGTTTTCACACTGGATAGGGGAGGAGTGGGAAGAAGATGATTCAGAACTCAATTTAAAAAAATGTTATAAATAAATCATTTTAAAGCTGGGAAATAAAGATGAAAAGAGGAAAAAAGAAAATCATAAATTACTATAGAGACAAAAGGTATCATTGTTATTAAGTAGAAAAGTTTTTAAACTTTTTTACAGTACCACTTGCCTTGCCCCTTCTTATGGCTTTCTGGCTTATTTTCAGTGGGTTTTAGGAGGTCAAAGTTCTCCTGTTTCAACACCATGTTAACATCACTTTGCTTCCAAATTACTAATAGATCATAACATAACTAATGCTTGTTCTGGGTGTTTTGGAATGGCCTTTGGTCAAAATTAGTAACTGTCTGACCTAGATCACTAGGCTACCAAAAGCCTTACTGTCTTGAACATAACTGGTATGCTTGCTTCTGTGGTTCTCAGAGGAGTAAGCTCTCCTAAAGCCTACCCTACAGACATGATCTCCCTTCTGGTTCTCTGGAGGGCTGAGTTTTTGATTTGTAATTCATATGGAGGTTTGTAGTCTTTACTCTGCTCTATCTAGTCAAGTCTTTTGCATCAATGACTCCACAGCTCAATTTTTTTAAAATGCCAGACTCTTTTGATAGACAACCTACAAATGTTAAATAAGGTTAATTGTTGTTCAGCTGTTTCAGTCATGTCCAAATCCTCATGCTCCATTTGGGGTTTTCTTAGCAAAGATACTGGAGTGGTTTGCCATTTCCTTCTGCAGATCATTTGATAGATGAGGAAACTAGGCAAACAGGGTTAAGTGACTTTTCCAGAGTCACACAACTATTAAATTTCTGAGGTCAGATTTGAACTCATGAAAAATAAGTCTTCCCAATTCTAGGTCCAGCAGTCTATCCACGGCATCACTGAACTGCCCCAAATATGGTTAAATCAATAGAATCACAGAATTTCAGAGTTGTAAAGGACCTCGGAGGCTTCCTAGTCCACTCCAAATCCAAGAAAAAATCCCCAACAGAATATACCTAAAAAGTAAATAGTCACAAGAGTCATTCAACAAACACTAGTTGACTATTGATTGTGTACTAGGCACTGTGTGAGGTGCTAAGGGGCATATAAGGATGAATCAGACACAGTTTTGCCTCTCAAGGACTTGACCTCATCCATAGGGAGCTCAAAATTCTATTTCTATGCAATTGGTTATGTCTCCACTTGACCAAGATCACAAGATTAATCTTTCCTAAAGTCCTTCCTTATGGTATGGAAGTAACCCCAGCAGGTTCTGTCCCACTGGAAAGGTTCCCACTATGTACAGGCCCAGTGACACCCTCTATGTCCAATGTTCAAGCACCAGTCAACTCTCCTTGCCAGGTTGGTCATGGGGAGTGATTAATTTTTCTAACCAAAGCAACTCAGGACAATCCAAGTTGTAATAGAGTTGTGATCAGCATAGGTGAGAGGAGTGTACATGTCCACACTTACAGTGTATGGGTGTTCAGGGAAAACTAGTGTCTCTGGTGGAAGGGCTGCTGACACCTTTTCAGGGCTGCTCATTTACCTTTGGCATCTATTTTCACTCATCTCTCACCTAAGTCTCTAAGAAGCTGTAGCATGCACAGCAACCTCATTTCAGCAAAACCATCTTGGCAGATGGGCTAAGCCAGGTTGAGGGTAAGCATATGGGCTCAAACCCATTGATGAGTTAGGGGGATGTCTACAATAAGCATATGAAGACTTCCCTCTAGAAGGATGAGTAGACAAGAACAATTTGTTCCAGTGGCCATGTAGGAATCTAAAGCATGTGCTATGATGCACCTAGAACTTGGTCAGACATCAAAAGCACCAAGGTTATTCACTGCATCCCAGGCCATTGCCAGTCATCTTGACTTTTGTCTTGCCACTGGACTTTGATGACTCTGGGAGAGTGAGACTGACAACTTTGTGCAGTTCTAAATCCAATACACATGATAGTCAAGATATCACCCCAAAATGAAAGATAAAATTCATTTTCTAAATCAGTACAGCTGAGGAAATTATGAACTGCTTCAGGAGGTCATAGTAAGGCAGATATTCTGTTTTATGTTTTGGCTATGTTTATACCCACCTCTGGTTTCCTTTTCTTGAATTAGGAAATTTAAATGAGATATTCAAGTGGAAATGTAAAGTATAATGTTATGAAACATTTTGTATATGCAACTAAATTGATACCATGAATTAAACTTTTTTTAAAAAATCCTTTCAAACCTAATTATACTGCAGAACTGCTATGTCTTATACAATAAAATCAGCTATTCCTCTCTAAAAAATTGTTTTTAAATGAAAGACAAACAATGACATGTCAACAAAATGACAGATCCTTAAAGTATTTGAATAAGTAAATTCCAAAGTCCAAACACTAGGTTGTTTTAAATCAGAAATGCCTATATTCTAGGATACTTTTGATATAGAGAAAAGCATGAAAATGTGGGAAGACTGAGGTTTGTAGAGGACAACTTAGTAAAAATGCATTCAAATAGATCTTAGGCTAACTCTTCCACCATCACCCCCCATCCAGGAATCCCTTTCCCTTCTACAGCCAACAGAGGATCATTCCATGTTTGTTTGAACACTTCCAGTCATGGGGGACTGAGCAGCCCATTCTGCTCCTGGACAGCTCTGGTTCTTAAAGAGTTCCTAATTAGATTGAGATGAAATTTGCTTCCTTGTAATTTCCCCATATTGGGTCTAGATTTGGCCTCTAGGGCAACATAAAATAAATCTTCCATATAACAGCTCTACAAATGGCTGTCTTCAAATATCATATATTTTTCCCTTAAATTTTCTCATCTACAGACTAAAGAAGCCCAAGTCCCCCATTTCTTCTTTGAAATGAGCTTGATTTGTGTGGTTGCTTCTTGAATGGAGATTTGGGGAGGAAGTAGCCATGGGAAAGGGTGGAAACATTGCCAGAGTGAGAAAAAAGCAACTGGGGCAGAGGTGGAGAAGTTGTCCAGAACAAGTTACTAGGGATACAGATACAAAACATTATATAATTCCTACCCTCATTGTGATTGCGCTCTAGTAGTGGGATGCACAGAAATGGTTGTAATTTAAATTAGTCTACGAATAGGCTGAGCACATAGGAGAGGAATAAAAAGTTAACGAGAGAATAGGGGACAGAGGGACCACTTCAAGCTTGGGCATCAGAGAAGGCTTCTTGGATAAAATGGCACCTGAATATGAAAGAAGAAAAGGATTTTACAACAGCTCTGTGAGTGAGGAGCTACTATCATTCCTATTTTACAGATGAGGAAACTGAGGCTCAAAAAGGCTAAGTAACTGACCATGGGTCACAAACTACAAAGTAATATAGAATTCAGCCTCAGGTCATCCTGGTTCCAAGTCCAGTGTTTTATCCTCTATGCAGTGCTTCTTAAATTGTGAGTCGTGACCCCATAGGGGTCATGAGTGGAAAAAGTTTAAGAAGCCCTACCACCATGGAAATTAAGAGTGCCTGAAAAGAATTTGAAGTAGAGTCAGAAAGAAAGATAGGAGCTAAACTGTGGAGAGTTTTTAATTTCATGCTGAGGTGTTTGTATTTTATCATTTGGAGATGATAGGGAACCATTTGGGGTTTTGGAACCGGGAAGTGGTCTGGACAGACCCGTACATTAGGAAAATTATTTTGACAGATGCGTTAAAGATGGCAGGGAGACCAGTCAGAAAACTTTACAATAATCTAAGCAGAATATGAAGAACGACTTATCATGAGAGAAGGTGGTGAAGGGGGTGGGCATAGATATATTGTAGGAGTAAAATTCACATGACTCAGCAGCTGATTGGATATGGGCCACAAGGTAGAAAAAAACACCACAGATGACTCAGAGATTTTGAGCTTCGGTGACTAGAAGAATAGTGGTGTTGCCCAAAACAATAGGAAAGTGGGAAGATGATATGTTTGTGTTTGGATAAGTTGAGTTTGAGGTGCCAATGGGATGTTAAAGTGGAAATGCTCATTAGTCAGTAATGGCCCCTCTTACAATGTTATAACTAAAACTGAGCATGACACTTTTGATGTAGTCTAATGAGGAAAGAGTATAATGAGCTTATTAGCTCCCTTGATTCAGACACTGTACACTCTTATTAATTGACTGTAAGAGAAATATATTAGCATTTTTAACAAGTAGATCATTTTGTTGGCTGATGGCATTTCAGTCAACTAAAATGGCCAAACAGGTGGTTTGGATCTTTTTCATGAAAACTGCTTGCTGCTAGGCTTTCCTCATCCAATGCTTACACAGAGCTAGAACTAGGGTGGGGCAATCAAAGATTTGTCCAAGGGTTTGCCAGATTTAGAGAGTTCCACCACCATTGAGGCATGGAAGGAATTACTAGGGGCACAAGCACTCGAGGTTAATAAGGGCTATGGTAGGACTCTGTAAGGTTAAAGGAGGGTGGGGGGAAAAGTTAAAGATCTTCCCTACCCATTAATAGGGCTTAGACATGTTTTGTTAATTTATAATGAGGCACAGGGTCAAGAGGGTCTAGTCCTCCAGCCCTGAAAAGAGTGTATGTACTCTGAGGTGAGGTTTTCCTTTGGGGCTTATTTTTTAGAAGAAGTTTCCTGTGCCAGATGAGACTCTGGGTAGCCACTAAGAAGCCCCTCAGCTTTGAAAACCCAGATGTTGGTGCTTCTCTCTCTGGTAATGATGTATGTATTGTCTATGGTCAGACAATTGGAAGCCTGGTCTGTTGGTCTTTCTGCTTGTAATTTCTATTTGTATTTTCTCTGAAGTTCCTTTTTTTCCCCTGAACTAAGTGAATGATAGATGTGCTTGATTAAAGTAGATTGTTGATGCCTCAAAAGTTGCTTTCCTTTTAGAAAAGCAGATCTAAGAACCTGTACAGCAGTCCCTTGCTGTTACAGACTCCCAAAACTATTTCCCAACATTCTACAGCCCTTCTTCTACCCACTGACAAACGCAGGTCATTCCCAAGTTTGCCTGCCAGTGACCTCCACTGAAAACTAGGGAAGTCAGAGCCAGGCATCTTTTCTTCTCACAAGACCAAGACAGTCCCAACACCACATTCAAGCTGAGGGGGCACATGGGGATGGAATATAATACATAGCCCTTGAAACTTCAAACCTCTGTCTAACTAAGAAATGGTGGTTTGAGTCTCACCACTGCCACTACCAAGAGATGGGCTAAAGATTGGGACCTCACTTCCCTTAGACTAAATGATGCATACTTCTATGGCATCTTGACAGGCAGGCCTCCCCACAATTCTGAAAGAGGAGGCAAGGCTCATGTAAGGAGGTGGGCGAATATCTATGAATTATAATTATCCTGTGATCTTGAGTGATGTGGCAATAACAAGGACCCTCCTGCCATCTTCTCCCTCAAGACATGACTTTATAGACACGGTCAGGTCTTACCCACTGTCAATCAGAACAAAGATGCTGGGAATCCCACTTTGATTCAGATGTCAGAGTCAGGGGATTGTCAGCCCTCCCTCACATCTTTAGCAGTCTAATTAATATCTAGTTGATATGAATTTTTTAGGGATGCCCAGACCTTTGCTTTCATTGGTCTGGGGAGAGCCTTGGGAGGAAGTTCCACCCAACAATACAGACCAGCATGTTTTGTGGAACTTTCTAATGGTAGAGAGCTCCCTGGTGGCACTGAGACACTGGCCAGAGTCAAACAAACAATCCACCTGCATCATATAGGACCTCAGCCCAAGTCTTATTATCCCCCCAAGGCCATACTGCCTTTCAATAGCAAAAATAATTAGTTAAAACAGGAAGCTGCCAGATCATCCATCTTCACCCACAGCCTTCCCAATTGTTGCCTCATCTCTATGCCTCTTGAATCTCCATCTCCTCTGCCCTCTTCCAAGTGGAGGGCATCTTTTGTGCTCTTGGCCCAAGTACAGAAATCCTCCATTACATTTCTGCTTATGCATCTGGTTGAAGTCACACAGCTAGCCAATGGCAAAGGCAGAAATTTCTGGTTTCTAGCCAAGTTTCTGAGCTAGGAGAACACACCAGTGTCCTGAGTCAGGGCAGAATTTCTCCTCATTCCTCCACTAGCCCAAGGGGCTCCTGGGTTTAGGCAATGGAATAAGGGTCAGAGAAATGTGCCAGAGCAAGAGCATACCAAACATTATTGCACTGGGTTCCCGTATTCCCCAACCTCAGGCTTCCTCTCTTGTTAAGTCCATCGCCTGGAGACCAGGCTTGTCATAAACTTGACATTACTCAAGTGTAGGTGGAAGAAAACTCAGTTTCTGAACAAAACCAGATGGCCTGGGTTAAGAGTGGGAGTCCAAGAACTGGGGCAGATTTCTCAGGCTCTCTCTTCAGCACAAGGCAAGCTCCTCCTTTGCCCCCCTTCACCTTGTACCCTTTTTTGATGCTTGGGAGCTGTCCAACCTTTCCCTTCTCTTTCTTCTTAAAAAAAATGACCCTTGAATGTAATGGGAGAAGAGGCATTGCAGATTTCACAGGCCAGCAGTCTCACAGCTGCATCCTTCATTTTTTAATTGAATGTTCATTGGCTAGTTGGATATTAGGGGCTGGCATGATCCTTTTGAAAACAGAGTTCAATTTTTATGCAATTTCCAAGCAAACTTTCTTAATGCATATTTGACGAGTCTTCACTTTTTTCAATGCTAATAGGACTCAGGAACCAGAGTTGGGACAACATTTATAATAATGTGTCTATGCCACATCCCAGGATGCTGAGCTATTCAAATAGTCCTAATGGAGAAAGTCCCACGTTTTCTTTGTCCTTCAGTACGGCTACCATAACGATAGGTCCCACCTACTAAGGCCTTCACCTTCTCTCATGAGCTCAGGAAAATATGTGGAACCCTCAACTTGAAACCAGGAAGAACCAGCACACACTTATTAGCTGTATGACCCTTCTCAGTGTTCTAGTCTGTGAAAGGAGAGGTTAAGCTCGATGAAGTCTGAGATCCACTTAGCTTCAGTGGCCAGAGAGCCCCAGTAGCACATTCTTTTGTTAAAGCTTCTCAACTGACCCAAGCAGACAGGGAGGCAAACTCACTCCAGCCTCATCCTCTGCAAGATCAGAGAGACCGCCAACTTCTGGATGAACTGCTCTCCTTGGGGATTAGGAAATTACTCTTGATGTGGGTGTGGGATGGTGACAGGGGAATCTGGTGGCCTAGGATGTTGAAGAAAGTCTCCAAGTAAAATACTTTGGGTTTGGCAAAACCCAAGACACAGTTCGCCAAGCCCTGTTCCCTTTGTTTTTAAGTCTGTGTGTATATAGAGGGGTATTTGATCTCTGTCTCAGATTCAGAGACAGCACAGTGTGTTGGATAGAGTACTGAAGTTAGAGAGACCCACCTTAGACATTTAATAGCTGGGAGACCCTGGTCAAGTCACTTAATCAATCTAGACCTCAGTTTCCCATTCTGTAAAATGAGACAAGATGGCTTCTAAGATCCCTTCCAGCACTCAGTCTGTGACCCTAGGATCATTAGTGTATAAGGAGCCTGGTACTGTTTAGTGGCTTTCTGGAAAGCCCTCTTCCCCTCATCTGCCTGACCAGCAGCTCAGGGATAACTCAGTTCCCCACCTTCCTTATGAAGCATTCCCAGATAGTACTGGATGACAGAGACCTTTCTCATCTGTGAACTCATAGCATTCTTCTCTTCACCATTGTCTTGAGATTTAATCTAATACCATCTTGTGGTACCTCTTGCAGTGTTGCCTTATACTGTTATTTAACTCTTCTGTTATATTGTGTCCCCACCACTAGATCATGAGCTCAGAGGCAGCATGGTAGAAAGAAATCTGAAGTTGAGGGCCAAGGCTCTGATCAGGCTCTGCCACTTACTGCTTATCATGACCTCAGACAAGCTACCTGCCCTCTCTGAACCTCAATTTCCTCATCTTAAAAAAGGATTAGAGATAAAATTAGATGGACTCTATAGTCCCTTTCAGCTCTAAACCAATGAGCCTTAAGATATAGGGGGACCATGTTTTTCTTCCTTTATCCCCACAATACCTAGCATCATGCTAGGTACAGAGAGGGCACTGGACAATTTTTTTTGTTACGTGAATGGCTGACAAATATTACTATATTCCTTTTGAGAGGGCAAAGAGGGGGATGAGAATGGCTAGATCTTTGCAAATGTATCCCAGATGGGGTATTCTACCCATCCAATTATTTCTGAGTTCTCAGACTAAAAGGAGTCTCATCCAAAGATAAAAGCTTTCCAGAGTTTGGATCAAACAAAGCTATTGCTTCCTTGCTCTGAAAAGATCAAGGTTCCCAAAATAAGAGAATTAGACTCAACACAGAACCAGGAAGTTGATGAGGACATTGCAACAAATCTTAGATCTCGGTTCAGATCATGAGAGCATCTATCTTCAGGCTGAAGAATAGATGAGATTGTAGATCCAACACTTTTTCTGCCAATTCTAAAAATATCTAAGAGAATCCATTCATGAGCATTTATTAAGCACCTATCATGTGTATCTAGGTGCTAACTATGGGTTTAACAATATTTTAGTGAAGAAAACCCTTTTACAAGTAGCACTATAGAAAGGAGGGGACTAGTGAATGCTTATGCCCTGATAGAGTCTTCCCCTTCATTTGGAAGGAGGATATGAGCAACTCTCAAGAGTGCAATAGAAACAGCAAAAACTACAACTATTCCCAGAAGGTTTTAATTGGACTTACAGCCCTAACATAGCTGATTCCAATGGGAAAGATCAGAAGACTGATATAATTTTTAAGTTTCAGCATCAATTAAAAAGATAAAGAGAAAACCCATTAGCTGAGAAAGAGAAAGGAGGAGGGAGAGTGGGAGAGAAGAGCTTAGGACCCAAACAAAATAAATAAAAGGGGGAAAAAAACCAAAGAGGAAGCGATTTCCTTGTTTGCCAGTGGAGTCTTGGATGGAACAAGGGAGCTACCTTTTCTAATGCCTCAGCTGCTCCTCTGCCTCAAGAGCACAATCCATGGGAAGAATGCCTCTTTAAAAAACAGCATGGCATCAGGGCTGGCTCCCAACCAAGGCCCAAACAGTTGTACCATTGAAGAGTCCTAATGGCAGGCCTGGGCGTCTATCCCTTTCTCCTACTCAACTCAATGGGTTATTTGTAGGGCTGACAAGGACTGAGGGATATGCTGCATATCTCATATGTGGCCACAGCAGCTGCAAGATTCCCCAGGATAGCCACAATGACTCTTGGAATTACGAGGAAGAGACAAGCAAGAGAACTGATGGATTCAGAGCATTTCTCCCCAAGAACTTCCTAAATGGGGAAGAAAGTCCTGGCTTCTTCCCAACTCTGTTCTTCTGTCCAGGACTGGCCCTGGGCAAAATTATGTAGGAGGCAAAATTTGACTTTGATCTTTTCCTCCCTTCCCTGTTAGCCTTGACTATTCCCTCATGAAGCTCTCCCTGACATCCAGATACCCACCGCCCTCCCTTTCTGGGCATTTCAACCTCCTTTCTCCAACTTCCTCATTTCATCAAAACCTGCTCAATGAGTAAAACTAGCCTGATCCTCTCCTAATATATAGGAAGAAAGGGGGTAGGAGGGAAGGAAATAAATGTTTGATGACTGAATGGATGAATAAATGAATAAATTGACCTTTCCTTCCCTTCCCATTCTTGCCAACATTATGCCTGTGCTCCAGGATTCATAGTGATGGTGATAGAGTGGATCCTGAACCAATGTAATATTGTTCACAATTACTGTATGCTTAACATCCCATGTTACAAAGCCAGAAGAAATATTTTAGATAGAAGTCATCAAATCCTCCACTACTTTTTCTTTATGTCTCCCAAGTTCCAGCAGAGCTATCAAAGACTGATTGTGCATGCTCATACTTGATAACCAAACTTATAAAGGCATTTGAATACAATTAAAAAAGATGTCTGACACTGGGAGAGGGAGACATTCCTTGCCTGATAGTTTGTAAGGTGAGAGCCATAGAATGCAAAATTATGTCTGGCTATAGACTTATCTCTGAAAAACAAAGTTGAATGTCCCCCAGTGGGCATAGGAGAAGGATGCTTGGTTGATGTCTGTTAGCTGCAACACACTAGAAATAGATAATTGTACAGAAGTGATGTCAAGAATGTCGTTAGAGAAATGTATGACCAGAAAAAAATGACAGACTGGTCTCGTTCTGAGAACAAGGGACAACCCATGAGCTTCACTGGTATTCGCACAATGTCAAGAGAATGCGAGGAAGGCCCCCAGAATGCTGGGTGGACTCTTAGAGCTGAATTTATAGGAGGGGATGCAAGGATGACAGATGCTCAGATGGGTTGTGACCTGTATCACTAGAGGGAATACCCACATCAATGAAATCACTGGTCCATTTGAGCACTGGTGGATCCTTTAGAAAGGGCAACTAGATTGTTGAGGAGGATGGGTTGACATTGAATAAAAAAGGTCTGTGCTATCATAGTTCAGAATTTTCTGCTGTGGTTTAGGTTGTATTATGGAAAGAAACACATGAGCTCCTGGCCTCTAGCAAATGTCTCTAACGAGGATCAGTAGTCTCAAACAACCACAGTTCCAAAATCACTTCTTTTCAAGCCCTTTCTCCAAATCAGATTCCCAAATCAAAGCCAGACAAATGAGGGAGGCAATCAAAAGCAAATCCAAACCTTGTGGTTCCTTTCTCCCAGATTCTTCTAAACTTCATCCAAAGAGGTGTTTGGTTTCTGATTTCACAAGGAAAATAGGAGTGCTGTATAAATGTTTTTCAGAAGCATGTGTTTAAATTCCAAGCCCACATTCTTAAAAAGCAGATTTGGATGCCAGGCTGCAGCAGCTTTTTGAGCTGAAGCCATCCAATCTGAACGTGGAAGCTTCTTTTGGCAAAACCATGTGAAAAATGCAAGCAAGTCCCAGTCACTGTTTTTCCTGAGCGGTTCACTCAGCCTCAGTACCTCCTGGAGACCGAGTGTGAACTGAAAAATGAGCTGGTTGAGAACACTAGAGAATAAACAAATTGCCTCTTTGGGTTTCTGAGAGAAGCAAAAATATAACATCTTTAAAAAGACATGAAAACCAGACTGGAACTTTGGAACTAGTCTTATAAAATGCTGGTGTGAACAAGTAGAAGGAAAATATTAGTGTTTCCTTCAAAAGGAGCTATTTATGATGAAATTAAAACCCAGCAACTAGCTGAGTGCAGGCCATGTCCCAATATATTTTTCTGATACATAGATTTAGGGCATCAGATCTTGTCCCTGGTGAGAGGCTGAATCACATCATCTCACTCACATACAACACACACACACACACGCACACACACGCATTGCAATAGACCACATTCCTAAAACTTAGTCCTATACAGAATTTAGACCAGAATATCAACTTGTTGATTCTTTCACCTTTTAAGGAATGACATAATTACTAAATACAAAGTAGCTGGTAAATATTTAACTCACTCTAGCAGAGAGGAAATGCCAACAGATGTCTGGATAATTGAGACTTCTGATCTCCTTACTATATTACAGTTTCATACCAGGATGATGATGTATTGCTTTTGAAATTAAAAAAAAAAATAGATTGATGTATTTTGTTGCTACATTACAGACATTTCCAGATTACTCCCACTTCATGAGAGATCTACTGTAACACAGTAAAATTTATAATACAGTGACTTCATCGGAAAATGCACACAGCATTTCACACCTGTAGCATCCCCCATCTCTCTATTAAAAAAAATAAACAGAAAACTATTTTCGCACTCTCCTGTTCTCCATTCCATTGTTAAGAAAAGAGCAACAAATTTCTTGTAGCCAATATGCATAGTTAAGCAAAGCAAATTCCCTCAAGTGCTGGATACAAAAATATATCACATTTATACCATAACATCAACATTATAAAAAATGAACAGTTCTGAGGACTTTTATAAACTGATGGAGAATTAAATGAGTAGGATGAGGAGGACAATTTCTACAGTACCAACAACACTGTAAAAAAACAAACAGCTCTGAAAGCAGTGAGAACTACCAGACTCCTCATGGAGGTGCTCCTTTTGCCCAGGTGCTTAAGACGGCTCCTGCCGTCTTAAGTGTAATGTATATATTAGCACTCTATTTTTTCTGGTTCTTCCTCCGTTGACCTTCACCCAAATGCTCTCTACCGTGCATCCCTTTCTAGTCTGTGAATTTTCTCTCAGATGTCCGTATCATCCTTTCATCTCATCTCTGCTTTTGAACAAAGTAGGTGCGTTCTAGCCACATCCACATCCCACCATGTCTGAGTAATACTTAGGACATCAAATTCACCTCTTTGTGTTGAGAACTCTAGTTCACCTCATTTATTGGCTACACTTGATGTATTCACATAAAATCAACTGAGACCATGAGTTTTGTTACTACCTCCTTTTCTTGAATATTGTCTTACATGAATTATTTGTTCTCCTCAGGTATTTCTCCCCCATTTCATACCTGCTTATGCCTATGGGTTGGCAGATCTATATACGCAATTTCCTTTCCTCTCCATTTGTTCTATCTAACCACAAGTCTCCAGGCAAATATATTTTTCCAGACCTCATTACATACACTTTACCTCTGACCAAGAGCCTAGCATTCCTAGAAACTAATCTTTCATTCAGAAATCTAAATACATTGAAAGCCTCAAAATGATTATTTCTATTTCCCACTCTTCCTAGAAACTCTGGTTCTATAAAACCTACCATTCTGAGACCTTATCAATAAAAAAAATTTAGCATGCACATAAATATAACATGCATGTGTGCTTACTTATTTACATAAATTATGTACCTGTGTAATTCTGATTATTATATACATTACCAAAATTTACACTGAAAATAGATATTTAAAGACTAGGATAAAGATGAAATAATCTAAGATAAAGATGAAATGACATTTGATCCTAGAATGGATAGGGAGTTCATCCATGAATGGAGTCTATCCATTCAAGGGAGTCCCCTGGAAAAGAGGAATGACGTAGTATAATACATGCTTATATATGTAATATATACTTTTAAGTATATTGTATATGTGATCTACTTAGTTATATATGTACTATGATATAATATATACTTATATATTAAATATATAAGCATATGATATAATTTTATGTATATTTTAAATATATATGACGTACTTTTTATTCTTATATATATTTACTATGCTATCCATATATATAACATATAAATATATTACTATAATATATGCTTATATATCAGATATATATGTATATGGCATACGCAACATATTTATTATAATAGAATATTCACATATATGTAACATATAATAATATACTTTTACATATATAGCAAGTATATAGTAATATACTTATAAGTATGTAATATACTTATATGTATAATATATTTACTTATATATGTATTGACAAACATACATAAACATAATGTATATATTTCTATATAACCTATATCAGCACAAATATATTTAAAGGAAAAGTAAACTATGCATAGCAGAGGTTCATAGTTTCACACATAATCTTGTTTTTCTTTTTCACTTGTAAGTGAAAAGGCTCATTTTATTCGATATTTGTTAAGTTCCAATTTTTAAATAAAAAAAATTTTTTTAAAGAAACCTGGAGTTACTGGATGGACAATGGTGTCCTTGACAGCAATCATCATCATGTTGGTCCTTCGTTGCTGAAGAAGACCGTGCCTTCAGAGAAATGATGACATGACTCGCACTTGACATTGTTTTGAGTGAGGGAGGGCTGTGCAGGTCACCAGCCTCACTTCTCCTCCAGAGCCACCTGAATCCAGTGACCACATATTCATCAGGATGACTGGAGATGGCCCAGGATGCACCAGGAGACCTTGGGGCCTTTAGACTAAGGTCTTTGCAGGTATTCACTTAGGGTGAGGCAATGCCGATTCATCGAATAGGCCTGCTTAAGAAGTAGCCAGGGCATGGCCCCTTTAATAAGGTCAAGAAAACAAAGACATCAGTAACGTGGAAGTTTGGAAGAGGGGTTCATTAAGGGGCAAAGAAAGTGATGACAGATTATGTCTTGTGATGAACAGGCATGATTGGATCATGATAGATCATAAATCACCAGGATTTATACTGTCCTACCCAAAGTGAGAAGAGGAGAGATTGGATTTTTCTCCCTGGTTACTGCCTACAAGCACAGAGCTGATCCAGAGGGTGATAAAGCTCTTCAGCAAGTAGGTGATCTGGAGGCCAGAGGGTGGGTACAGAATTTCCACAATTTCTCCTTATGAGTATGCCAGCAAGATTAAAAGGGAGTAAGATGACAGTCTGCAAAGCAGCAACAAAAGACAGAGCAGGAGAATACTGGGAGACAAGGTTGGTGTGATCATGTTGGAGAAAAGTCCCACAAGGTAGTGATTATAGGGAAAACAATTTACGACCTGCCTTGAGTCTATCACCCCTCTGCCAGTGTGAGTACCATGTTACATACCTGGTCCTCTGGAATCATGGTGAACCATTGCATTGATCAGAGCTCTTAATCCTTTCAATGCTGTTCATTTTTCCAACATATTGACATACATGTATTATGTATAAGGCACTATACTAAGTACTGGAGATACCAAGACAAAGCAAGTAACTGCCCTTACCCTCAAGGAACTTAGCATTTACTGGGAGAATACATCACAACAGATGAAAAAATACAATATAATTTGAATTGAAAAAGTACACTAGCAACTAAGTAGAAACTTCCCACTGAAGGAGCACCAGAGCTGAGTTTAGAAGGTGGTAAGATTTGGAGAGGAAATGGGAGTACAGAGAGTTTTAACCTTAAAAAATGGCACTAAGACTTTTGGGACACCCTCTACATTCCATTGGTAACACATTGCAGCCCACATATGGTTGGCATGTGTCTATTCATTACCCTTTGGGTCACCTGCTGTCTAGATTCTTCCTTGAGCACAGTGCTCCATAATTTGCAGCCATACAGAATCACCAGAAGAATACTGGTGTGAAAATATGGGGTTTTCAGTCAGGCAAGAGTTTGGAGTCCCTGAAAGAATGGCCCAATTTCCCAAATGCAATCAGGCCCCCTGTCTTCTTCCTACTGATTTTTTTTTTTTGTGATGGTAAATTAGGACATTTCTTTGTCTCAATTCTTACCCACCCCTTAGTAATTGAAAGGGCATTGCCTCAGACAAACTAAGGTCTGGGAAAGGCCAAGGTCATCCATAGCAACTTGAATCATCGCCAGAAGTCCTGACTAATGTCTTGGAATTGGACTTTGATGACTCTGGAAAAGAGTGAGGCTGATGACTTTGCACAGCTCTGTCTCACTTATATCCAATTCACTCTTGTCAAGACATCACCCCCATGTTGTTAAGGGTCCTCTGAGAACAAAGGATGAACGAAAACCTCTTTCTACACTCAGCTCTTTGTCTACCTGTGGAGCCTGTCCTAGCTATTTGCACTGATAGATTTATCATAAGGCAGTAAGAGTATGCAATGGAAATAGAACCAAACAAGAAGGCAGAAAACCTGGGTTCAATTCATGGCTGTATTTGCTACTTGTACAATCTTCAATAAGTATTTTTAATCTCTGAGTCTCAATTACTTCCCCCTATAAAATGGGGGGAGGGGGGGATTTTGACTAGATGAATCTATCTAACATCCTGATCAGGTCTTTGGAACTCAGCAGTCTGTCCATCCAAATGTGTGTTCTAATGTGGGCAAAATGACCCAATTACGAGACAATTAAGAAGGCAAATTTCTCTCTCTCCATGTATGTGTACATATGTATGTGTGTGTATAAATAATAAAAATTCATGCCACTCTTCTATAGATAATTAAAATGAATAGCTGGAAGAGGAGATCTTTTTTGGTGTGGAGGCACTAGTTTGTTAATACAAAGTAAGAATTTCACTATCAGGTGTACGCCCAGTGCTCCATGGCAAACAGGCACCATTACTTTCAGGATAACCTATGCATTCCTGACTCCACAAAGACTTCTCCCATTTCACAATAAAAAGTTTTTCCTGGTCCAGTTAGCAAACTGGCAGCACAGTATTTTTCTAGGATAACTAATATTTCACACAGACAGGTGCCATCTAAGCAATTTCTGATTTGGTTGGTGGACATGTTTCTCCACGCAGCAGTATCAGATTTTTCCATTGGAACCAGGCTCCTGGGGCTGCAACAGAAGGGAGGAGCCAGTTACTTGAACACACCATCGATGACCATAGGGTGGGTTTGAAGGAGAGAAAACATGAAACAAGATCGAGTGACCCAAGTACAGAGAAAGCTTCTTCAGAACATTGGCATCAAGTCAGAGTGAGATGCAGAAATGCCAATACAAACGGGAAGTGGGACTTTTTTGGCCAAAGCCACAAAAAATGTGTTTGTCCAAGAAAAGTGTGTGGGCTGAGGTCAAGGATGAGAGTGGGGAGCCTTTAAAGATAGAGAGATGGAGATGTCCAGGAAAAATACATTTATTTATAATGATGGCATTGTGGAAAACTTGTGAGGCACAGCATAGGACTGCCAATGGCCTCCACATAAATCCTTGAGTGGCATGACCTATGCAATCAGCAGTAATCTCTAATACCGGAATAGTCCTCCCTGGCCAGTTAAACCTGATTGTCTCTCTCTTCCGAAACATCCTTAAGATTCTTCATGCAATAATAAATAGTGTATATTCAGTCACCTTGGCAGAAACTTTTCTCCTTGTCCTGATCTTTGTCTATCATGACATTCCCCCAAGCATACCATCAACCTCAAATGTTTCCTGGTGGGAAGCTTTAAAAATAATAGCTAATATTGATTTAGTATTGTAAGGTTTATAAAGCACATCATATATCTACAGACAGCTCTAGATCTAGAAGTAGAGAGAGAGAGATGTATATATGTGTACACACACACACACACACATTATCTAAACCTATTGCGATCTTCATTTTACAGATGAAGAAACAAGCTGAGAGACTTCAAACAAGTTGACCACACAGTCACACAGTTAGTAAGTACCTAGATCAGGATTTGATAATGATGATAGCTAACATTTATAAAGCACCTACTATGTGTCAGGCACTGAGCTAAATAAATGCCTTATGATCCTCACAACATCCTTAGGAGGTAGGTGCTATTACTATTCCCATTTTACAGGTAAGGAAACTGAGGCAAATAGAGGTGAAGTGCCTTACCAAAGATTACACAGCTAGGGAGTATCTATAGCAGGCTATGCACCCAGCTCTTCCTGATACAAGGGCCAGAGTTCTATCTACTTACTGCTCTTTCCTACCTCCTGATACTAATCATTTAGAAAAAGTCTCCAAGACAATACACCTGTCCATGGAAAGTGGGGGGGGAGGGAAGGGGCAGGAAATTCATTTATTGTGCAATAACGGTCAAACCTGACCACCCAGAAGAAAACCTCTCTTATTAGCACAGTAGTCCTGGAGACACAAGCCATCTTTACAAGATAATCAATAACTGACTTTACACCTACCCACTGATAAGGAGAATCAGCCATTTCCAGGAGCCTCAGCTCTCTGGCACTTTGAGAAGCCTGAAACAAAAGTGTTGGGTAATGCCAACCTGGCTTCATGATGTGGACACCTACTCATTAGGATCTGGCCCAGAAACCAGACTTTTTCACAGGGGCCAGAGAACAGCTGATAGGCAGGAACCACTGAGTTTTTGTCATCCTAGGTTAACAAGGAATTGACATTTTAAAAACAAAAGCTCTTTCCCTAGTGCCCCTGATTCCAGGTCATTCACTGAGGGCCACCTGGTTTGAACCAAAAGGGCTGTCCTTCCCTTAACAAACTTATCATCATCAGGTCATCTGGAGAACTGGTATTATAAAAATACCATAAATAATCATACTTTATATCTTCTGATATAAATTTACATCACATTAAAAATATAATATAGATATATAGAACACAAATAGATGAATGCATGTGGTGTGTGTATGCATGAATGCATCTTTACATGCTGTCCCCAAAGTAGGGCAATAATAAGCTTTAATAACTTAAAAGAGAACCAAGATTTGGGGAACAGCATGGATACATAACCGGATGTGTGTATATGCATTTGTTCATGCTTTTCAAAGAGGGCAATGACACCATGAAGGTGACGTCTCGACTTTCACATGAATTCGATTTCAGCGAGGCAGAGCTGCACAAAGACCTCAGGCTCATTCTCTCTTCTAGAGTCATTGAAGTCCAGTGGCAGGACAAAAGTCAGGATGACTGGCAACAGCCAGAGACGCACTGGATGACCTTGGCATCTTCAACATCTGACCAAGCTCGAAGCTCTCTACAGCATCTACTTCAGCCGCCATCATGGCCGTTGGAACACATTGTTCTAACCTGTCCATTCTGCCAGGGGAAGCGATCATGTGCTTAGGGTAGACATCCCCTTAAACTCACTGATGAGTTGGAGGTCTCTCGGTTACTCTCAACCTGATTTAACCCATCTGCTGAAATGGTTTTACCAATGTGAAAAGTGGGTGAGAGGTGGACAGCAAAGGCAGATGAGTAGCCCTGACAAAGGCTCAGCGCACCCTTACACCAGAGGGGCTAGGTCTCTCTGAACATTTATATAGGTGTGTGTGCGTATACATATATGTATGAATATATGAAATATATTATACATCATATATGACTATATTTAACATTAATGTGTGCACATATGTGTATATATGTGTGCAGTACACATAAGCATGCATATTTAATTATATGTACATATGTATGACATGTATACACATATGTGTGTTGTGTAACAGGTGTGTTATATATATAGTATGTGCCTATATGCATGCACACATGCATGTTATTAATATGTGTGTGCAGCCATGCTAGATATGCATGTATATGTATACACATGCACATATTACATACTAACATGTATGATATACTCACTTTGTGATATACTTTTATAATTTACTCATTTTGTGATACATATATGGCATATAGATAGTATATAGATGGAATAGTATCGTATAAATAATATATAGTATATACATGTATATATGCATGCATGTATGCATGTGTGTTTGCCTCACATATACTAGTATTTGTGATATATGTAGCATATAGATACCCTATATGGGACATATGTGTATACTGTATCTATATCTATATGTATATCTCACATACACTACCACCCAATGACTTGCACATGGAGGGATGGGGTTGGAGGGGAAGTCAGGCATATTTCTGACATTGTGGAACCAGAGGCAGATCGCAATTCCTCTGAACCTCCTTTTCCTCATCTGTGGGGCAAAGAGCACTTGGGGTAGCTCCCTCCCAAGCGGGTTGAGGCCCCTAAGAGACAAGTATATAAAAGACCTTGTTAACCTTAAAGTTTTGTGTCATTTGATACTCAAAACAATCTGGTGAGGCAGGATGAGAGGGTCCCAGACTCAGATCTGGCAGAAATATTAGAGGCCATCTAGTCTAACTCCCTCATTTTATAGATGAGGAAATAGAGGCCCAGAGAGATTAAGTGACTTGCCCAGGATCACACAGGGAGTGGCAGAGCTAGGATCTGAACCCAAACCCTCTGACCCCAAATCCAGTTCCCCTTTTCACTTACCATTCTATAAACATGGTTATCCTCCTTTTACAGATAAGGAACCTGAGGCCCATGGAAGCTAAGTGATGTATGCAAGGTCACAAGTGATGGAGTTGGATTCAAACTTAAGCCTTTTTACCTTAAATTTAGTGCTCTTTCTACTTTATATTACTTCTCCCCAATTTGTTGTTGTTGTTAAGGTTTTTTTTAGTCATGTCTGACTCTTCATGACCCCATTTGGGGTTTTCTTGGCAAAGATACTGGAATAGTTTATTATTTCTTTCTCCAGCTCATTTTACAGATGAGGAAACTGAGGAAAACTGGGTTAAATGACTTGCCCAGGGTCACACAGCTCTGAGGCCAGATATGAACTCAGGAAGATGAGTCTTTCTTATTCTGGGCCCTGCATTCTATCCTCTGCACCACCTCACTGCCCCTTCTCCCCCACCTAGCTTCCTCCTTTCCCCCATTACATGTTCCCTTTTATTTCAAGTAAAAACAAAAATGGTTTCCACCAACCACCTGGGGCAGTAAGTTCATAGGTGGCACAATGAACAAGGCTCAGTGTCAGACTTCCTCCTCTGGCCCTGCACCAGGCCTCCCAGCATTTGCTGTCACGTGTGGTGGATGTGGGTTTCACATCCTCTAAAGCAAAACTCTGTCGAAACTCTTGAGTTCCATGTGGCTTCAGCCCAAAACGTGGTCCCCACACTCAGCTGTCTAACATCTTTCCTTTCCTTCTGCCCTGTAAGGCAGCTGGTGACTTGAAGAGGCACCAATCTCTCCAGGGGCTCCCCTGGGCCATGGCGGACTCCTTCCTCCCTTCACTAGTATTTCAGAAGGAAAGGAGCAAGGTCTATCCATGCAGAGGTCATCCTCTGTCCTCACTTTCCTCAATTCAGCCACAGTGGGGTTCCCCATGAGGGTGGCAACCTGCCAATATCATTCATTCCTGACCAGTTTTGTTTTCAGACGATGGGTGCATCTGCCGGTGACAAGCGGCCTTACTGCTGGTGACAAACCATGGTAAGAGCACTTTAAGGTTTACAAAACAATTGTCCACAACCTCCAGGTAAGATAACTAACATAAGTACCATCAGTCCCATTTTACAGAAGAGGAAACTGAGGTTCATTATAGTAAGTCCAAAGTCATACAGTTAGTGGGTGTCAGAATTGAGGCTTGAACACCTTCAGTTCTTCTATGTCATTTCCATTGTTAATGTTCAGTTGTTTGCCATTGTGACCCCATGTGGGGTTTTCTTGGCAAAGACACTGGGGTGGTTTGTCATTTCCTCCTCCAGCCCATTTTACAGATGAGGAAACTGAGACAAACAGGGATTACATGACTTGCCCAGGGTTACACAACTTGTAAGTGTCTGAGGTCAGATTTCAGCTCAGGAAGAGGAGTCTTCCTGACTTCTGGTCAGCACTCTATCCACTGCACCACCTAGCTATTTCCACTGTACCACGATTCATTTCTCCCCATTATTACAATAATCTCAACCTGGTTCCACAAGGAACTGGACCATAGTTTTGAAATAACTCTTTATTTGTAAATTAAGCAGCCAGTTAGCCCAGTTCATAAAGGACTAGATGTGAAGTCAGAAAGACTGACTTCAAATCTTGTGTCAGAAACTTAGTAGCTATGGGAATCTAGACAAATCATTTAATCCTCTGTCCCTCAGTGCCTTCATCTGTAAAATGGGAAAAACAAAAGTTCCTCCCTTCCATAGCTGTTATGAGGATCAAATAAGATAAGCTTTATCCAGCACTTTGCAAACCTTAAAGCCATATATATACATATGTATGTATGTATACATAAACATACGTATACACATACTAGCTATTATTACAAATATTAGCATCATTATTGCTAATTAAATTAGTATCGGGCTTACCAATAGGCTGATTTTGGGGTGATTTTTTTGAATTTTGCCCTCCATTCCAATACAAATATATTCTTTGGAAATTTCTATTTCCAGGCCCAACCATTTACCTTTTAAGCATATTCTTCCCTTGTTTCTTCCTAACTTGATTTTGGTTGTTTCGGCTGTTTTGTTTTGTTTTGTTTTGTTTTTAGATCTTACAAATGTATCCACTTTGAAGTTAATTCAGAGTGGCATTGTGACCAGAAAGCTGGCCTCAGAGTGCCTGTGACACATACTGGCTGTGTGACCCAAAGCAAATCATTTAACCATGTAGTGGTCTAAGCTAGAGGTGTCCAATACTTGGACCATAAAACTCCCCAGGGACACTGAAGCAAATAAAAACGTAATTGTTGTTCAGTCATTCCAGTCATGTTCAACTCTTCACGAACCCATATGGAGGTTTTCTTGGCAGAGATACTGGAATAGTTTGCCATTTTCTTCTCCAGCTATTTACACATGAGGAAACTGAGGCAAAGAGGGTTAAGTGACTTGCCCAAGGTCACACAACTGGTAAGTGTCTGAGGCAGATTGGCACTCAGATCTTCCTGACTCCAGGCCTGGGGCTCTATACACTGAACCACCTAGATGCTCTAAAATGTAATTAAGGAATTATTAAAAAAAAATAATGGATAATAGTACATTTTAAAACTAAGTCAAAAATGCCCTGCAGTGATCCTTATGTACTTTATTGGACCGCCATGTCTGTTTGAGTTTGATACCACTGCTCTAAGCAGCTTTCCAAGACTATAAATTGTAATTCAGACGTGTATTTGTATTCACAGAGGAAGTTTCCTCCCTGGGAGTTCTCAATTCCAAAGAAATCTTAGATGTGATTTTTTTTTTTTAATGAAGGAGAGGAAAAGATCAAAGAGAAATCAGATTTTGACACAAGCTCTACCTCCAGGCAGCAATTACTCTGTTCGCAATACAACAAACTCCTTCTGAGTGAACAAAACAGAACTTTCCATGGAATGAGACCCTCCTCGGGTTGTCTATGTTTCTAGACTTTTAACCAGTGGCAACTCAATCCCTGCCAAGTCTTTTCCCAGATGTGAGAGGTTTTTCCTCTGATAGAAAAGCAGTTGTAAAGTAGCTGCCCATTTGCTTTGACAGAGGTATTTTCCTTAACAGTTCCCAACTCTAATGAAATCACAATTTCTAACCACACTTCCCTATGTATAGGTACACACATTTCTATATGAACCTGTGTATACGTGTGTGTGACTTCTTGTGTATATATACACAGTATACATATTATGTCCTCTACACACAGCGTACCAACTGGTCAAAAATCTCCCCAACCAGCTTATTATTGTAGAAGAAAGCTCAGTAGATGGCAGGGTCAGGATATCTGGGTTTGAGTGTCAAGTTCAACACTTAGCCATGCCTTTGGACAAGACACTTCTGTGATCTTCAATTTCCTCATTTGTATAATGAGGAATTATAACATTTACACAAGCCATAGATAGAGTTGTTAGGCAGGAAGTACTACAGAAAATGCAATGCCCTATATAAATGGGCACAATTATTATTTTATCATAACTCCCTGTATAATGGGGACCCTAGGGAGGGTTTTGTGTTTATATATATAATATAATATATATATATATATATTGGCTTTGTGTTTATATCTCTGACACCTATCACAGTGTCTGATACACAACAGGGGCTTAAAAAATAGTTATTGAGTTAAATAGGATCATAAATTTAGAGTTGAAAAGTACCTTGGAAATCACTTAGTCCAAATGTCATTTTAGAGATGAGGAAACTCCTGCTCAGTAACATATCCAATGGGAAAGGGAGGCTAAAGCTTTCAACTTTATCTGAAACCCTTTCATGTTTCCAATGGGTACAACTCTTGAAAGTCAACTAGCTTTTCTGATATGGATGGAATATTGAGCCAACTTCTATTAATAACATGCTTAGTTTACCCAAACTAGTTGTAAGCAAGGACATGTGAAATTCAGATAAAATTTACATATCTGCCATAATGCACTGCTCTCCTCCACACTCTCTCCAGTCCATTCATACATACCTTTGCCATTCCTCCCACACTGTATACCATCTCCCATCTCTGCACCTTTGCACTGGCTTTTTCTTATGACTGGAGTTCTCTCTCTCTCTCTCTCTCTCTCTCTCTCTCTCTCTCTCTCTCTCTCTCTCTCTCTCTCTCTCTCTCTCTCTCTCTCCCTCTCTCTTTCTCTTTCTGTCTCCCCCCATCTCTCCCTCTCTCTCTCTCTTTCTCTGTCTCTCTCTTTCTCTGTCTCTCTCTTCCCTCTCTCTCTTTCTCTTTCTGTCTCCCTCTCTCTCTCCCTCCCCTGTCTCTGACTGTCTTTCTGTCTCTCTGTCTCTCTGTCTGTCTCTGTCTCTGTCTGTCTGTCTGTGTCTGTCTGTCTGTCTCTCTCTCTCTCCTCATCTCTGCCTTTTTAGAATCCTTGCTCTCTTCCAAGGTTCATGGAGAGTACCACTTCTGCATGAAGCCTGGTCTACCCAGATGCTAGTGATTTTGATTTTCCTCCCCAAGACTGCAGGACATCTGCTTTATGTATGTGTGACACAGTGGATAGAGTGCCAGCCTGGAGTCAGGAAGACTCATCTTCCTGAGTTCAAATCCAGCCTCAGACATTTAGTAGCTGAGTGACCTGGGCAAGTCACTTAACCCTGTTTGCCTCAGTTTCCCCATCTGTCAAATGAGCTGGAGAAGGAAATGGCAAACCACTCCAATATCTTTACCATGAAAACCCCAAATGGGATCATGAAGAGTCAGACACAACTGAAAAAAGACTGGACACACATATATGTGCAGGATTTTCCCATTAGGCTGTGAACTCCTTGAAGGCAGAGAATGTATTATATTTGCATTTGTACCTTTTCAGTGCCTAGCATAGTGTCTGGAAAAATAATAGCAGCTTATTAAATATTTGTAGATTAAGAGAGGTTTACTGGATAGTAAAAAGGAGTCTGGCTTGTTCTCCTGTTGCTCTCCGCCATATTAAACTAGATAAACAAATAAGGAAATGGAATGGATACACTGAGTAAATGCATTTTTACCTGATGGTCTCTGTCTCTCAGCCCCCTTCTATTTTTAAGTGTAAATACGTTGTGGGGAGGGAAGGGAAGGGAAGGGAAGGGAAGGGAAGGGAAGGGAAGGGAAGGGAAGGGAAGGGAAGGGAAGGGAAGGGAAGGGAAGGGAAGGGAAGGAAGGGAAGGGGAAGGGAAGGGAAGGGAAGGGAAGGGAAGGGAAGGGAAGGGAAGGGAAGGGAAGGGAAGGAAGGGAAGGGGAAGGGAAGGGAAGGGAAGGGAAGGAAGGGAAGGGAAGGGAAGGGAAGGGAAGGGAAGGGAAGGAAGGAAGGGGAAGGGAAGGGAAGGAAGGGAAGGGAAGGAAGGGAAGGGAAGGGAAGGGAAGGGAAGGGGAAGGGAAGGAAGGGAAGGGAAGGGGAGGGAAGGGAAGGGGAAGGGAAGGGGAAGGGAAGGGAAGGAAGGGAAGGGAAGGGAAGGGAAGGGAAGGGAAGGGAAGGGAAGGGAAGGGAAGGGAAGGGAAGGGAAGGGAAGGGAAGGGAAGGAAGGGGAAGGGAAGGGAAGGGAAGGGGAAGGGAAGGGAAGGGAAGGGAAGGGAAGGAAGGGAAGGGGAAGGGAAGGGAAGGGAAGGGAAGGGAAGGGAAGGGAAGGGAAGGAAGGAAGGGGAAGGGGAAGGGAAGGGAAGGAAGGGAAGGGAAGGGAAGGGAAGGGAAGGGAAGGAAGGGAAGGGGAAGGGAAGGGAAGGGAAGGGAAGGGAAGGGAAGGGAAGGAAGGGAAGGGGAAGGGAAGGGAAGGGAAGGGAAGGGAAGGGAAGGGAAGGGAAGGGAAGGGAAGGGAAGGGAAGGGAAGGGAAGGGAAGGGGATGGGAAGGGAAGGGAAGGGGATGGGAAGGGAAGGGAAGGGAAGGGAAGGAAGGGAAGGGAAGGGGAGGGAAGGGAAGGGGAAGGGGAAGGGAAGGAAGGAAGGGAAGGAGGAAGGGAAGGGAAGGGAAGGAAGGGAAGGGAAGGAAGGGGAAGGGAAGGGAAGGGAAGGGAAGGGAAGGGAAGGGAAGGGAAGGGAAGGGAAGGGAAGGGATTTCATCTGCATTTCATTTACAATCTCCTTTTTTCTGTTCTACTAAATATATAGAAATAACCATTTTATTTGGTGTTTGTTATATTTAGAACAGAATCTAATTTAAAAAAGAACAGTCAACAGTATCTTCTATTAATCTAATGTGTGATACAGTGAGAGTTGCCATTGAAAGAAATCAATTA